>NC_040082.1:69247047-69413045 GCF_003369695.1 Bos indicus x Bos taurus
ACTGCAGCCCACCAGGCTCCTCCATCCATGGGATTTTCCAGGCAAGAGTACTGGAGTGGGGTGCCATTGCCTTCTCCGAATATAAGTATTACCTTCCACAATTGTAAGATATGTATGCATATATATATATGACTACAGTCATAAAATTAAAATTAAAAAATGTTTGTTCCTTGGAAGAAATGCTATGACAAACTTAGACTGCATTAAAAAAACAGAGACATCAGTTTGCCAAAAAAGTCCATATAGCCAAAGCTATGTTTTTCCAGTAGTAATGTATGGATGTGAGAACTGGACCATAAAGAAGGCTGAGTATTGAAAAATTGATGCTTTTGAACTGTTCTTTGGAGAAGACTCTTGAGAGTCCCTTGGACTGCAAAGAAATCAAACCTGTCAATCCTAAAGGAAATCAATCCTGAATATTCATTGAAAGGATTAGTGCTGAAGCTGAAGCTTAAATACTTTGGCCACCTTATGTGAAAAATTGACACATTAGAAAAGACCCTGTTCTATACATCTGTGTCTCTTTTGCCGTCTTGCATACTCTGTGGGAGAAGAAGAGGGTGGGATGATTTGGGAGAATGGCATTGAAACATGTGTAATATCATATATGAAACGAATCGCCAGTCCAGGTTTGATGCAGGATACAGGATGCTTGGGGCTGGTGCACTGGGATGACCCAGAGAGATGGTACGGGGAGGGAGGAGGGAGAGGGGTTCGGGATGGGGAACACGTGTATACTTGTGGTGGATCCATGTTGATGTATGGCAAAACCAATACAATATTGTAAAGTAATTAACCTGCAATTAAAATAAATAAATTAAAAAAAAAAGGAAAAGACCCTGATGCTCGGAAAGATTGAAGGTGGGAGGAGAAGGGGACAACAGAGGATGAGATGGTTGGATGGCATCACCGACTCGATGGACATGAGTTGGAGCAAACTCTGGGAGATGATGAAGGACAGGGGAACCTGGTGCACTGCAGTCCATCAGGTTGCAAAGAGTCAGGCATGACTGAGCCACTGAACAACATTTATCTATTTATCTATCTATATCATTCTAATGGAATAGTTATTGAAAAAAGATGACTCTGTAAAACATGTGATATTGTAATTGCTTAATTCAAGTGAGATGTAATAGTTGTTATTTTGTTCGTTTAAGGAAGGGAGAAAAGCCCAGATTTTAGTTGTCAACATTATAGTAATCAGTGAACTAAAATAGATGGGAAAGGGCAAATTTAATTCAGATTACCATTACATCTACTACTGTGGGAAAGAATTGCTTATAAGAAATGGAGTAGCCCAAATAGTCAGCAAGAGAGTCTGAAATGGAGTACTTGGGTCATATCTCAAAAATGGCAGAACAATCTTGGTTCATTGCCAGGGAAATATATATAGTAATCCAAGTCTATGCCCCAACCACTAATGCTGAAGAAGCTGAAGTTGAATGGTTCAGTGAAGACCTACAAGACCTAGAACTAACACCATCATAGTGACTGGAATGCAAAAGTAGGAAGTCAAGAGATACATGGAGTAACAGGCAAGTTTGACTTTGGAGTACAAAATGAAGCAGGGAAAATGCTAACAAGAGTTTAGACATGAAGATGCACTGGTCATAGCAAACACCCTCTTTCAACAATACAAGAGATGACTCTACACATGGATGTCACCAGATGGTAAATACTCAAATCATATAGATTATATTCTTTGCAGCTGAAGATGGAGAAGCTCTATACAGTCAGCAAAAAACAAGACTGGAAGCTGACTATAATTCAGATCATGAACTCCTTATTGCAAAATTCAGACTCAAATTGAAGAAAGTACAGAAGACAACCAGGCCATTCAAATATGACCTAAATCAAATCCCTTAGGATTATACAGTGGACATGACAAATAGATTCAAGGGATAAGATCTGATAGACTGAGTGCCAGAAGAACTATGGACAGAGGTTCATAACATTGTGCAACAGGTGGTGATCAAAGCCATCCACAAGAAAATGAAATGCAAAAAGGCAAAATGGTTGTCTGAGGAGACCTTACAAATAGCTGAGAAAAGAAGAGGTGAAAGGCAAAGGTGAATGGAAAAGATATACTCATCTGAATGTGGAGTTCCAATGAAGAGCAAAGAGAGATAAGAAAGTCTTCTTAAGCCATCTTCTTAAGCAAACAATGCAAAGAAACAGAGGAAAACAATAGAATGGGAAAGACTAGAGATCTGTTCAAGAAAATTAGAGATAGCAAGGGAATATTTCATGCAAAAATAGGCACAATATAGGACAGAAATGGTATGGACCTAACAGAAGCAGAAGAAATAAGAGGAGGTGGCAAGAATACACAGAAGAATTATACAAAAAAGATCTAATGACCCAGATAACCACGATGGTGTGATCACTCACCTAGAGCCAGATATCCTGGAGTATGAAGTCAAGAGGACCTTAGGAAGCATCACAATGGACAAAGTTAGCAGTGGTGATGGAATTCCAGCTGAGTTATTTCAAATCCTAAAAGATGATGTTGTTAAAGCACTGCACTCAATATGTCTGCAAAAATGGAAAACTCAGCAGTGGGCCCAGGACTGGAAAAGGCCTGTTTTCATTCTGATCCCAAAAAAGGGCAATGTCAAAGAATGTTCGTACAATTACACCATAGCACTTATTTCATGTGTTAGCAAGATAATGCTAAAAGTCATTTAAGCTAGGCTTCAAGAGTACATGAAATGAGAACTTCCAGATATACAGGTTGGATTTAGAAAAGGCAGAACAATAGATTAAATTGCAAACAACCATTGGATCATAAGAAAAGCAAGAGAATTCCAGGAGAATATCTACTTCTGCTTCATTGATTATGCTAAAGCCTTTGTGTGGATCACAACAAATTGTGGAATATTCTTAGAGAGACTAGAATAACAGATCACCTTCTCTACCTCCTGAGAAACCTGTATGCAGTCAAGAAGGAGTTCATCAAGGCCGTATGTTGTCCCCCTGCTTATTTAACATCTATACAGAGTTCAGTTCAGTTCAGTCATTCAGTCATGTCCAACTCTTTGCGATCCCATGGACTGCAGTACACCAGGCTTCCCTGTCCATCACCAACTCCTGGAGCTTACTCAAACTCATGTCTATCTAGTCAGTGAATGCCATCCAACCATCTCATTCTCTGTATTCCCTTTCACCTCCTGCCTTCAATCTTTCCCAGCATCAGGGTTTTTTCAAATGAGTCGGTTCTTTGCATCAGGTGGCCAAAGTATTGGAGTTTCAGCTTCAGCATCAGTTCTTCCAATGAATATTCAGGACTGATTTCCTTTAGGATTGACTGGTTGGATCTCCTTGCAGTTCAAGGGACTCTCAAGAATCTTCTCCAAGACCACAGTTCGAAAGCATCAATTCTTCAGTGTGCAGCTTTCTTTATACTCCAATTCTCACATCCATACATTACTACTGGAAAAACCATAGCTTTGACTAGATGGACTTTTGTTGGCAAAGTAATGTCTCTGCTTTTTAATATGTTGTCTAGGTTTGTCATAGCTTTTCTTCCAAGAAGCAAAAGTCTTTTAATTTCATGGCCACAGTCACTGTCTGCAGTGATTCTGTAGCCCTCAAAAATAAAGTCTCTCAGTGTTTCCATTATTTCCCCATCTATTTGCCATGAAGTGATGGGATCGGATGCCATGATCTTAGTTTTCTGAATGTTGAGTTTTAAGACAGCTTTTTCACTCTCCTCTTTCAGAGTACATCATGCAAAATGCTGGGTGAATGAAGCACAAGCTGGAATCAAGATTTCCATGAGAAATATAAATAACTTCAGATATGCAGATGATACCACCCTTATGCAGAAATCAAAGAGGAACTAAAAAGCCTCTTGATGAAAGTGAAAGAGGATAGTGAAAAAGCTGGCTTAAAACTCAACATTATAAAAACTAAGATCATGGCATCTGGTCCTATCACTTCATGGCAAATATATGGGGAAACAATGGAAACAGTGACAGACTTTATTTTGGGGGGGCTCCAACATCACTGCAGACAGTGATTGTAGCTATGGAATTAAAAGGCACTTTCTCCTTGAAAGAAAAGCTATGAAAAAGTTAGACAGGATTAAAAAGCTGAGATATTAATTTGCCAACAAGGTCTATATGATCAATCAAAGCTATGGCTTTTCCAGTAGTCATGTACAGATGTGAGAGTTAGACTATCAATAAGGCTGAGTGCTGAATAATTGATGTTTTCAAACTGTAGTTCTGGAGAAGACTCTCCAGAATCCCTTGGACAGTAAGGGGAGCAAACCAGTTAATCTAAAGGAAATCAATGCTGAATATTAATTGCAAGAACTGATCCTGAGGCCGAAGCTCCAATACTTTGGCCACCTGATGTGAAGAGCCAACTCATTGGAAAAGACCCTGATTCTGGGAAAGATTGAAGGCAGGAGGGGAAGGGGACGAAGGAGGATGAGATGGTTGAATGGCATTACTGACTCAGTCGACATGAATTTGAGCAAACTCTGGGGATGGTGAAGGACAGGGAATCCTGGCATGTTTCAGTCCATGGAGTTGCAAAGTCAACCACAGCTGAATGACTGAATGACAACAATAAACTGTGGACATAGCTTTCAGAAACCAAATTTCTACCAGACCCTCATTTTAGGGAGAGCAGGACAGGATGCTTTCCAACTCTTCTCTGGGAGACATGTGGAAATTAGATATTCAAACTCTTGAAATTTTCAAAATTTTGAGAAGAACATCTAACACCTGGCTAGAATGCAGACTCAAGAAGTCACACATGAATGGGCAGGAAGCAAGGGTAGTAAACATTACTCTATTGTTGCCTTCTCCACTCTCAGAGTTAGGGGACACTTTAGGGGGATGTGGTAATTCATGGTACATAGACTCTGAGATTGAGATAGTAATGTGCTTAGCTTCTCAGTTGTGTCCTACTCTTTAGGACTCCATGGACTGTAGCTCGCTAGGCATGGAGGAAGTTTATTGTTCTTAGAATCAACTCGCTTAGACTAAAAGAAACAGAAATGGGCACAGTAAGATGTTGAACCTTGATGTTGTCAGAAGGTTAACCCAGGAAGAATTAAGACTTGCCCCTATCAAGTTTCCTGTAGTAGACCAAGAGGTCTCCTTTGTGCCCCCACAGGAACATTGATTGAATGTGGCCTTTTCCCAGTGAAGAAACATAACTTTACACAAAGTAGTTTTTCTCAAGTAAAAACAATGTTATGAGAAGGACTAGCTAAGAATATTTGATACTAGTACCCTTAGTAGGCAGGGAAATAAGTACTTCTGTCCTGAAAGGGGAAGGGGAATATGGGAGCTCAGAGCAATACATGGAACACTCCATAAACCATATTCAGTAAGAAGTCTAAGTGAAGGGACCCTTGACTGTCATTCACAGACGTTGGTTTCTGGTAGCACAGACCAGGTGAATCATGTGATTTTAGAATCAGAACATATGTAGCAAGTATGATTATTTCAGTAAAAATATGGCTTCTTCCCTATACAAAGTTATAGGGTAGTTAAGAATTTGTCCATAAGGAGCATGCTTAAATGAAGAAATCAAATCATCTTTTGACACACCTAGCTTCAATTTCACTTTTCACTTTCATGCACTGGAGAAGGAAATGGCAACCCACTCTAGTGTTCTTGCCTGGAGAATCCCAGGGACGGGGGAGCCTGGTGGGCTGCTGTCTATGGGGTCACACAGAGTCAGACATGACTGAAGTGACTTAGCAGCAGCAGCTTTTGATTTAAAAGAACTGTTTTTTTGCTTTCTGTTTTTGCTTTTACTGATGTATAATTGCTTTAACATGTTGTGCATTTTCTGCTGTACAAGGAAATGAATCAGCTATGTGTATACATATATCCCTTCTCTCTTGAACCTCTCTCTCACTCCCTTCATCCCACCCATCTAAGTCATCACAGAGCACCAAACTGAGCTCCTGGAGCCTTAAGCACGTTCCCACTAGCTATCTGTTTCTAACATGGCAGACAGTGTACATTTGTTCTTTTTTGTTTAGTCACTAAGTCACGTTCTCTTTTGTGACCCCATGGACTGTAGCCTGCCAGGCTCCTCTGTCCGTGGAATTTCCCAGCCAAGAACACTGGAGTGGGTTCCATTTCCTTGTCTAGGAGATCTTCCTGACCTAAGGATTGAACCCATGTCTCCTGCATTGCCTTGTATTGCAGTGATTTCTTTGCCATTGAGCCATCAGGGAAACCCAGTCAGTACACATATGCAAACTAAATCTCCTGAATCACTAATTCAGTCTATTGCCCTGCCTCCTGCCCCAGGCTCTTCTGCCAGTTCTCTGTATCTGTGTCTCTATTCCTGCCCTGCAAATAGGTTCATCTGTACCATTTTTCTAGATTTCACATATATACAATGTACGTATCTGATAACAGCATCAGTTTTAAACTAGGAAACTGGAACTCTATCCAAAAGATCTTAAAGTAAATGTAATAGAAAGCAACAAAGTCCTAAATGAGTGGGAGTAATAAGGAGAAAGCACTCCATTTTAGCCCTTTAGTGTCAATTCTGTAACCAACAGCTCTCAAAAGATCTGAGGATTTTGTTCATGCTGGTGTGTCTATGCTCTGTGCCATAGCCTGAATTTCATTACCCAAATTTTTATGTTGGGTACACTTGCCCCAAATGTGAATGTTTTTGGAGAAAAGGCTTATAAGGAGCTCCTTTAAGTTAAATTAAATAATGCAGTTGGGTCCTTAATCTGTAGGATTAGTGTGCTTGTAAGAGGAAGGAAGAGAAAAACTCAACCTTTCTCTCTTCACAGACACTAAGAAAAAGCCATGTGAGGATATAAAGATAAGGCAGCCTCTATAAATTAGTAAGTGAGGCCTCCCTGGGAACCAAGTTAGCTAGCACCTGAATCTAAGACTTCTCAACACCCAGAGCTCTGAAAAATAGGTATCTGTGTTTTAATCCTCCTTGTCTATGGCATTTTGCTATGTAAGCCCAAGCTAAAAATTCCACCCACTCTGGTAAATTGCTACAGTATCCCTGAGAAAAACTGGTTTATATTTGAACATATAAAATTATTATTGAATTGTTAGCCCTTTCTCTGGGTGACCTGGTCTCTTTCATTGGGTGAACTCGGGGACTGAAAAATAACTCAAAACATGAGACAAGGATATAGATTTTATTTTTTCTTTCTCATGGTATCTGGCATCAGTTTTTCACTCCCCAAGTCTTTATCTTTGCTGGTTCTATAAATTAATCAATATCTCTGGTGACTGCACATACATGTCACCTGAAGAGTGTCACTTTCATGGACAGTATGTAAATTATTCACCATGCCTCAGAAGTGTTTGTGGCATGGTCTGTAGAATTTCTGGATCCTTTTCTTCTCACATGGTTTTTCCAGTAGTCATGTATGAATGTGAGAGTTGGACTATAAAGAAAGCTGAGCATGAAAGAATTGATGCTTTTGAACTGTGGTGTTGGAGAAGCCTCTTGAGAGTCCCTTGGGCTACAAGGAGATCCAACCAATCAATCCTAAAGGATATCAGTCCTGAATATTCATTGGAAGGACTGATGCTGAAGTTGAAACTCCAATACTTTGGCCACCTAATACGAAGAACTGACTCACTGGAAAAGACCCTGATGCTGGGAAAGATTGAATGTGGGGGAAGAAGGGGACGACAGAGAATGAGATGGTTGGATGGCATCACTGACTCAATGGACATGAGTTTGGGTAAACTCCGGGAGTTTGCAATGGACAGGGAAGCCTGGCATGCTGCAGTCCATGGGGTCACAAAGCATCAGACACGACTGAGTGACTGAACTGGTTTCTAATTTTATTGATTTGAATCTTCTCCCTTTATTTTCGTAATTATTCTGGCTAATGGTTTACATATTTTATTTATCTTTCAAAGAATCAGCTTTTAGTTTTACTGATCTTTGCTATTGCTTTCTTTCTTTTTCATTTACTTTCACTTAGAATTTATGATTTTATTCCCTTTTTTGTTGTTGTTGTACTTCTTATTATTCTTTTTCTAATTATTAGGCCATTTATTTGAGATTTCTCTTGTTTTGTGATGTAGGAATTTTTTTTTTCCCTTGAGGTGGGTTTATTACTATACACTTCCCTCTTAGAACTGCTTTTCACATATCCCATATATTCGAGTCATCTTATTTTCATTGTAATTTGCTTCTTTTTTTTTTTTCCTTTTAGATTTCTGCAGAAATGCCTTGGTTGTTTTGAAGTGCATTATTTATCCTCCATGTGTCTGTGTTTTTTTACATTTTTCCCCTGTTTTTGATATGCAATCTCATATTATTGTGGTCAGAAAAAGAGGCTTGATACAATTTCAATTTTCTTAAAACTACTGAGGCTTGATATGTTACCAAAGGTGTGATCTATTGTGGAGAATGTTCTCTATAGACTTGGGAAGAAAGTATATTCTGCTATTATTGCATGGAATGCCCTATAAATACCAGTTAAGTTCATCTAGCCTAATGTGCCTTTTAAGGCTTGTATTCCCTTATTAATTTTCTGTCCAGAGGATCTATACATTGGTATAAGTGTGATGTGAATGCCCCCTAGTAGTATTGTGTCAGTTTCCCCTTCCATGGCTGTTAGGTTTTGCCTTATGTATTGACATGGCTTTATGTTGGGTAAATTGTTGTTGTTCAGTCACCCCGTTATGTTCAATTTTTTGTGACCACATGGGATGCAGCACACCAGGCCTCCCTGTCCCTCATCATCTCCCAAAGTTTGCCCAAGTTCATGTCCATTGCATCAGTGATGCCATCCAGCTAGCTTATCCTCTGACACCCTCTTCTCCTTCTACCTTCAATCTTTCCCAGCATCAGGGACTATTCCAATGAGTTGGCTTTTCACAGCAGGTGACCAAAATACTGGAGCTTCAGCCTTGGCATCAGTCCTTCCAATGAGTATTCAGAATTGATTTCCCTTAAGATTGACTGGTTTGATCTCCTTGTTGTCTAAGGGACTTAGTTTTCTAAAGCACCACAGTTTGAAGGTATCAATTCCTTGGTGCTCTGCCTTCTTTACAGTCCAGCTCTCACAACTATACATGAACACTGGGAAGACCTTGACTATATGGACCTTTGTCATCAGAGTAATGTCTTTGCTTTTCAACACTCCATGAACTGTATAAAAAGACAAAAAGATATGGCACCAAAAGATGAGTCCCTCAGGTTGGAAGGTGTCCAATTTGCTACTGTGGAAGAGCAGAGGACAACTACTTATAGCCCCAGAAAGAATGAAGTGGCTGGGCCAGAGTGGAAACAATGCTCAGTTGTGGATATGTCTGGTGATGAAAGTAAAATCCTATGCTGAAAAGAACAGTATTGCATAGGTACCTGAAATGTTAGGTCTGTGAATCAAGGTAAATTGGATGTGGTTAAGCAGGAGATGGTAAAATAAGCATCAACATCTAAGAAATCAGTGAGCTAAAATGGACAGGAATGGACAAATTTAATTCAGATGACCAATGTATCTACTACTGTGGGCAAGAATCCCATAGAGGAAATGGAGTAGCCCTAATCAGCAAAAGAGTCTGAAATTCAGTACTTGGGTGCACTAATATTTACAAATATTATGTCCTCTTGGTTTGATCTCTTGATAATCATGTTGTGTCCTATCATTCCTTCGGTCTTGTAATATTCTTTATTTTAAAGTCTATTTTTTTTTTTTTTCTGAAATGAGTAATGTTACTCTAACTTTCTTTGATATCCATTTACATGGAAGAACTTTTTCCATCCCCTTATTTTCAGACTGTATATATCCTTAGGTCTTAAGTGAATCTCTTGTAGAGGGCATATTTACTGGTCTTATTTTTGTATTCATTCAGCCAGTCTCTGTCTTTTGGTCAGAGCATTTAATTCCTTTATTTTCAAGTTACTTATTGATATGTAAGTTTCTGTTATCATTTTCTTAATTGGTTGGGGCTTGTTTTTGTAGGTCTGTTAGTTCTCTTATTTTTCCTGCCTAGAAAATTCCTTTAGCTTTTATTGTAAAGCTGGTTTGGTAGTCCTGCATTCTGTTTGCATTGTTTGTCTGTAAAGCTTTTGGTTTCTCTGTCTAATCTGAATAAGATCCTTGCTGGATTGAACAATCTTGGTTGTAGGGTTTTATTCCCCCCCCCTTTTCATTGCATTAAACATGTTCTGTTACTCCATTCTGGCCTTCAGAGTTTCTGCTTAGTCACCTGTTAACCTTATGGGGATTCCTTTATATGTTATTTATTGCTTTTCCCTTGCTGCTTTAAATATTTTTTGTGTGTGTGGTTAATTTTTGTTAGTTTGATTAATTCATTTCTCAACATGCTTCTCCTTGGATTTTTCAACGACAATCTCTTCAAATATTTCATCATACTTGTTGTCTTTCTCTTCTTCTTCTGGGACCCCTGTAATTTGAATATTGGTATGGATAATGTTATCCTAGAGGTCTCTATGGCTATCCCCAATTCTTTTCATTCTTTGTTCTTTATTCTGCTCCTCAGCTTCTATTCCCAGCATTCTATCTTCCAACTCACTTATCCATTCTTCCATCTCAGTTTTTCTATTGATTTTTTTCTAGTGTATTTTTAATTTCAATTATTTTGTGTTTTTAATCACTGTTCGTTCCCCTGATGCAGGAATCTCTTCCCTTCTTCAGCCCCCCTCAACCACCCCCCCACCCCCGACCATGGTGCAGGTCTGGTCCTGCTTCCTCCCCTTCTCCTCCATTTTTTTCTTTCATCCTACCAGTTATTCATGGATTCTTATAGGCCTTTCCATTGATCAGGCTTCCTGCTAGTGTTCAACTAGTTTTCTATGAGAATCATTGCATCTATAGATGTATCCTTAATGCATCTGTAAAGAGAGATGCATTCTATGTCCATCTACTCCTCTATCATCTTAGAACTCCTCAAGGATAAACACCTTTGAGTGAATGAAAAAAATAGAAAATCTCAACAAAGAAAGAATAAAGTAAAAATAAATGGGCTTTATAGAACCAAAATGGACAATAACAAAATAAAGAGGACATGGAAACCCACTCCAGTATTCTTGCCTAGAAAATCCCCCTGGTGAGCTACAGTCCCTGGGGTTGCAAAGAGTTGGACACAGCTGAGTGACTGAGCACAGCACAATAATAATAATAATAATACTTCTCTCTCTAGATTGGTTGAATAGCAAAATGGAAATGACAGTTTGAGAGGTGGTCATAATGATGACAAATCAATAACAATTATCCAATCTAAAAAACAATATAAAAAATGACTGAAAAAAATGAAAAAGCCTTGGAGAACCATGGGTCAATAACTAGATAAATACTTTAGACTTTGAATTGTTAAGGGAGAATAGAAAAATTTAGTACTGAAGACAAATTTATAGAAATAGTGACTGAAAACTTCCCAAATAACTGATATTTACAAAGCATTGAATAAGAGCTTTCTCTGAAATTGAGATGGATTGTAGTAGACTAAATACTTGTCCATCAAGATATCAAGTACTAATCTCCTGTGACAATGGTCTTACATTACAAAGTTCTTG
Organism: Bos indicus x Bos taurus; assembly: GCF_003369695.1. NCBI lineage: Eukaryota > Metazoa > Chordata > Mammalia > Artiodactyla > Bovidae > Bos > Bos indicus x Bos taurus. The sequence goes on from NC_040082.1 coordinate 69,258,562, forward strand.
CAGATGTCATTAAGGAATTCAAGACAGGAGGATTATTTTAGTGTTGTCATGATGGATGCTAAATGCCATAACATGCATCCTTATAGGAAGGAGACATAGATTCAACAAAGTCAGAAGAAAAGAAGGCAATGTGCATACCTGGCACACAGGCAGAGATTGGAGTCCTTCAACCACAAGACAAGAAATGTTGGCAAACACATGAACTAGAACCGGCAATGAAAAGATTATTCTCTGGGACTTCTTGATGTAGTGAGCCCTACTAACACTTTGATTTCAACATAGTGGAATTCATTTTGGATTTTTGGCCTTCAAGAGTGTGAGAAAATACGTTCCTGTTGTTTTAAAGCACAAAATTTTGGTAATTCATTTCAGCATCCACTAGAAGCAGTGAACCTTGAGAAGCATTGAACATCTTCAGCTGATTAATGTCAATCTGCCACCCAGTGTGGAGAAGGGATGAAAAATAAATACTATACATATTGGCGTGCATATGCAAATTTCACATTTAAATATTTACTTATACAATTTACATATGCAAATAATATAGAAGTATAAAATAGTATTTTTCAGCATAGATTGTTACATAAATCCATAAACTTTTTTTTAATTTAAATTTATTTATTCTGATTAGAGACTAATTACTTTACAATATTATATTGGTTTTGTCATACATCAACATGAATCTGCCACAGGTGTACACATGTTCCTAATCCTGAACCCCCCTCCCGTCTCCCTCCTCATACCATCCCTCTGGGTCATCCCAGTACACCAGCCCCAAGCTTCCTGTATCCTGCTTCAAACCTGGACTGGCGATTCGTTTCTTATATGATATTATACATGTTTCAATGCCATTCTCCCAAATCACCGCCCCCCCACAGAGTCCAAAAGACTGTTCTACACATCTGTGTCTCTTTTGCTGTCTCGCATACAGGCTTATCGTTACCATCTTTCTAAATTCCATATATATGCGTTAGCATACTCTATTGGTGTTTTTCTTTCTGGCTTACTTCCCTCTGTATAATAGGCTCCAGTTTCATCCACCTCATTAGAACTGATTCAAATGTATTCTTTTTAATGGCTGAGTAATACTCCATTGTGTATATGTACCACAGCTTTCTTATCCATTCATCTGCTGATGGACATCTAGGTTGCTTCCATGTCCTAGCTATTATAAACAGTGCTGCAATGAACATTGGGGTACACGTGTCTCTTTCAATTCTGGTTTCCTCAGTGTGTATGCCCAGCAGTGGGAGTGCTGTGTCATAATTTATTCATTTTAATTGGAGGCTAATTACTTTATAATATTGTGGTGATTTTTGCCATATATCAACATGAATAAGCCATGGGTGTACATGTGCCCCCTCCATCCTGAACACTCCTCCCACTTCCTTCCTCACCCCATCACTCTGGGTTGTCCCAGAGCACCAGCTTTGAGTACCCTGCTTCATGCATCGAGCGTGCACGGGTTATCTATTTTACATATGGTAATATACATGTTTCAATGCTATTCTCTCAAATCATCCCACCCTTCCCTTCTCCCACTGAGTCCAAAAATCTGTTCGTTACATATGTGTCTCTTTTGCTGCCTTGTACATGCAGTCATCATTATCGTCTAAGTTCCATATATATGCATTAATATACTGTATTGATGTTTCTCTTTCTGACTTACTTCACTCTGTAAATAGGCTCCAGTTTCATCCACCTCATTAGAATATAATTTTCTGTTTAGATGATCTGCTCATTGGTGAAAGTTGGGTGTTAAAGTGCCCCAATATTATTATGTTACTGTTGATTTCTCTCTTTATGGTTGTTAGTATTTGCCTTTTATATTGAGGTGATCCTATGTTTGGTCCATATAAATTTATAATTTTTATATACTCTAGTTGGATTGATTCCTTGATCACTATGTTGTGTATGTCTTTGTCTATTTTAACAGTTTTTACTTCAAAGTCTATTTTTTTTTCATGTGAGTATTGCTACTCCAGCTTTCTTGTGATTTGGAATGGAATCTTGTGATTTGGAACTTGCATGGAATACCTTCTTTCATTGAATCACTTTCAATCTGTATGCATTCCTAGGTCTCAGCTGAGTTCCTTGTAGACAGCATATATATAGGTCTTGTATTTGTGTCCACTCAATCAGTGTATATCTTTTGTTTGGTGCATTCAATCCAGTTTCATTAAAGAAATTATATCAATATGTATGCTTCTATTGCCATTTTCTTAATTGCTTTGTTTGTTTTTATAGGTTTTTTTCCTTTCATCTTTACTAACATTTTATCTTCAAGGATTTGACATGACATGTAAAATAAGAATTATTGAACCTATACAAACACATGTTTTTTTCATTAAAAAAAAATTTATTCCCTGAAGATATAAAAGGTAATATCTGTATTAATTTATGTGATAATAATACCCAATATTAATCATTTTAATTAGTATTTTATTTAAGATGATATAAGATAGCTAAATGAAATATGGTAGTCAATTTAGATGATATTAAAATTCATATTTGATAATTTTTCAGAAGAATATTTTAATTTGATTTTTTTCATTTCTAAACTGGCATTAATTTTCAAATTGTGTGCCATACCTGTCTTTCTTTCATTCCTTTTTTCCTTCCCACTCATCCCTCTTCCCTCTCCCTTTATTTCTTCCTTCCTCTCTTGTAAATAAAATATCTTAAAAGGCAAAACTAATACAATTATGTAAAGTTTAAAAATAAAATAAAATTTTAAAAAAAATTAAAAAAAAAAGAAACTCATCAAGAGATCATGAGATAAAACTCATCCAATAATATTAACTCCATTAAGTTAATCCCCAAAACATGAAACCTCAGGCCTAAGACTTTCCTTGTGATCAAAGACAATAGTCCTTATAGCATTTCATATTAATTAGATACTCCTATTAGCAAGTGAAAAAAAACTTCATCCTTTTTTAAAAATATTACTTTATATAAATATATTATCTATACTAATTTATGTGATATTTATCACATATTAATCATTTTAATTAGTGTTGCTTTTTTTAGACAAAGTTGTTGAATTTTTCCTTTCATGATTACTACATATTTTAACCTACATATTTATAGTCATATCTGCTTATCTTTTGCCAAATGATTTTTTCTAAATCACACATAATCACAACTAATTACAAGGTAAGTTCAGAAAAAATAATATGACAAGGTATGGAAAAAATGACAAATGTAATTTTTATTAATTTATCTAACATGTAGTAGTTTATCTAATATATTTTTAAAAATCAGTGCAAGCTGGCAAAGGAGTGCCAAGTATATTGATGCACAAAAAATTTTGTAACCTGAATCTAATTTGAGTGATGCAATATTAGCAAATTATGTTCACTATGACTTAAAATGTTTCTCCAGCCACTTTCTACAAGCCCCCTTGACTTCTATATTCCTTACACTGTATATAAGGGGGTTCAACACGGGTGTTAAAATTGTGTAAAAGGCAGAGACCACCTTGTCATGGCCCACTGAATGGTAAGATTTGGGCCGCATGTAGATAAACATGCTAGTGCCATAGAAGAGCCCCACGACAGCCAAGTGGGAAGAACAGGTTGCAAAGGCCTTCTTCCTGGCTTCATTGGACTGCATACGAAACACAGCAGCCAGGATGAGACTATAGGAAGCCAAAATGAGAGACAGTGGGATTAAGAGCATCAGAATGCAGCATACATACATGAAGAATTCAAAAATCATGGTGTTTGCACAGGTAAGGCGAACAAGTGATGGCGCCTCACAAAAGAAGTGGTTGATTTCTCGAGAGTGGCAGTAAGGGAAGCTCAGGGTGGCACCAGCCTGCATCAGCCCATCCACCCCTCCCAAAAGCCAGGAGCCTGCTGTCATGTGCAAGCAGAGCTTCTGATTCATGAGGATCGGGTATCTCAGGGGGTGACATATGGCCACATAGCGGTCATAGGCCATGGCGGCTAAGAGGAAGCACTCGCCCCCTCCCAGAGTAAGAAGCAGGACAATCTGGGCACCACAGCCAGTGGGAGAGATGGATCTGGTGTGCCTGAGGTAATTGGCTGCCATTTTGGGGACAATAGTGAGAACGAGCATCATGTCCATGAGGGAGAGCTGGCTAAGCAGAAAGTACATGGGTGTGTGAAGCCGAGGATCCACATAGATGAGCATAATCATGAAGGCATTGCCCATCAGAGAGGTGAGGAAAGTCATGAGCACCATGGAAAAGAGGAAGAGATGGGTCTCTGTGTAGTTAAAGAGTCCTAGAAGAATGAAATTTATTCCTGTGGTGACATTTGTATTTTCCATGTCTCAGTTATTCCTGGAAGATAATGAATTATTAGGAAATTCCTGTTTAAAAGGAAGCTTGGTCATTTCCTTACAAAAGCTTGATCAAATAACATAGAAAAAAAATGATACTGGGAGGCATAATTATGACTTTAACATTTGCATTCACAATTGATTGCCTTAGTATCTTATCTTCCATCTCTTTGTAATTACACTTTATTTTGGATCCAAATAGATTTGATAACATGTATGTATAATAGCTGTTTTGTCGTTAAGGCACGTCTGACTCTTTTGCGACCCCATGGACTATAGCCTGCCAGACTCCTCTGTCTGTGGGATTTCCCAGATAAGAGTACTGGAGTTGGGTGCCATCTCCTTCTCCAGGGCATCTTCCCAACACAGGGATTGACCTCATATTTCCTGCATCAGCAGGTGAATTCTTTATTGCTGAGCCACCAGGGAAGCCCATATATAGTAGTACTCACTACATTTCTATAATTTTGTATATTTTGTCAATATATCACACATCATTTACTCCTATAGTTAGGAAACATTATTAGATGATCACAGCTTTCTATAATTTGGGGACTTTTATGTTGAGGGAGCTACAGACACATTCATTCATTCATTTTAGTCAATGTTGATGTGATGTATCTGATGAATATTGTGTATTTCTCCTATATTTGTTTAAATTAGTTTCACGAGTTCAGTCAATGTCACAATGTACAAATTTTGATTAATAAATATGCTAAAAACAAATATATAAGTACCAAAACTCAGTTTTCTGGGAGGAGAGGAAAAATTGTTAAATTTCTTTCTTCCACACCTGCAAGCAACCCATGATCTCAGTATACCAGGCCTGAGCGCTGCTGTCTTCCTGATCACAGGGACTTTCTTTCAGTTTAGAGACCTTTCAACAGTTAACGTTTATATCTAATATGTCCTCACAAAATGAATGTGAATTTAGTTAAACATATACATTACAAAAAGTTCATAATTTCATATATATGTATAACCTAAAGGAAAATACAAAATTGATTTTACTTGTAGCTTGTTCACACTTCATTACCAGTAATCATACATCCTTAAATGTAGGAGATATATCAATCTATCAACTAATCTAATTATTAACAGATTTATTATCATACTCATTGAACTGATTAGTTGGTTGTTTAAGTACTTAATCAATACTTGCCTAAATTAATTTATCACGCAAAATTAATATAGTACCACCTACACATAAAATTTTCAGCATTATAGTTACTTCCAGGGATTAGTAATCTTTTCACTAAAGCATCTAGCTTATGTTACCTGTAAGTGTCTATGGTAAATGAACTGGATTTTTATGCAAACAACTTCCTATCTTATGTGACATTTATCTTTTCCTTGGAAATCAAACTTTGGAAGAGAGTAATAGATTAGTATTTTAATCTTTAAGCTTTATTCATAATCTATTGTTTAGCAATACTATTTTACTTCTGCTGTAAATTAATTTATAAGTTGTGGAAGTTTTGTAAATAAGCACCATATCTTTAATAAATATTGGCATTGCTTTAGTATCTAGCATATACCACCAACGTCCATTATGCTATTAAAAGCTTTAGATGTTCTGTTAATCAAAATAGTTGTAAATAAGATATAAGCATAACAATTTCTTGCTTCATAATTTTAATAATATGTACATTATATCTACCCTTCATGGATCACTGCCTTGTCATGATGAAGGGGCTTGTGTAGCTCAATGAAACTATGAGCCATGCCATGTAGGGCCACCAAGATGAACAGGTCATATATAATATCATATATGAAACGAACCACCAGTCCAAGTTCTATACATGATACTGGTTGCCTGGGGCTGGTGCACTGGGAGGACCCAGAGGGATGGTACAGGGAAGGAGGAGGGAGGGGGGTTTAGGATCGGGAACACGTGTACACCCATGGTGGATTCATGTTGATGTATGGCAAAACCAATACAATATTGTAAAGTAATTAACCTCCAATTAAAATAAATAAATTTATGTTAAAAAAAAAAGATAAACAGGTCATAGTGGAGAATTCTGAAAAAACATGATCCACTGGAGGAGGGAATGCAAACCACCCACAGTATACTTGCCATGAGAACCTCATGGGCTCTATAAGAAGACAAAAAGATATGACACTGGAAGAGGAGTCCCCCATATCGGAAGGTGTTAAATTTGCTGCTGGGAAAAAGCAGAGGACTACTATTAATACCCCAGAAAAAATGAAGTGCTGGGATATGATGCTCAGTTGTGGATGTGTCTGGTGACGAAAGTAAAATCCGATGCTACAAAGAACAGTATTGCATAGGAACCTGTAATGTTAGATCTGTGAATCAAGGTAAATTGGGCATGATTAACCAGAAGATGGTAAGAATAAACATAGACATCTTAGGAATCAGTGAACTAAAATGGACAGCAATGGAAAATTTTAGTTCAGATGACCATTATATTACTGTGAACAAGAATCCCATAGAAGAAATGGAGTAGCCCTCATGATCAACAAAAGGTCCAAAATGCAGTATTTGTGCACAACCTCAAAAATGACAGAATGATCTGTTTCCAAGGCAAACCATTCAACATCACAGTAATTCAAGTCTATGCCCCTACCACGTATGCTAAAGAAGCTGAAGTTGATCAGATCTATGAAGACCTAGAAGACCTCTTAGAACTAACACCAAAAGAAGATGAAGATGCTCTATTCATCATCAGGGATTGGAATGCAAAATTAGGAAGTCAAGATATACCTGGAGTAACAGGCAAATTTGGCCTCGTAGAAAAAAAAGAAGATGAAGATGCTCTATTCATCATCAGGGATTGGAATGCAAAATTAGGAAGTCAAGATATACCTGGAGTAACAGGCAAATTTGGCCTTGTAGAAAAAAAATGAAGCATGGCAAAAGCTAACAGAATTCTGCCAAGAGAATGCATGGTTCACAGGAACCACCCTTTATCAACAACAAAAGTGATGGCTTTACACATGGAAATCACCAAATGGTCAATACCAAAGTCAAGTTGATTACATTCTTTGTAGCCACACAGAGAGAAGCTGTATACAGTCAGCAAAAGCAAGACCTGGAGTTGACTGTGGCTCAGATTATCAGCTTCTCATAGCAAAATTCAGGCTTAAACTAAGGAAAATGGGGAAAGCCATTAGGCCAGCCAGGTATGACTTAAATCAAATCTATGAATATGCAGTTAAAATGATGAATAGATTCAAGGGATTAGATCTAGTAAACAGTGAGCCTGAAGAACTACAGACGAGATCAGTAATACTGTATAGGAGGCAGTGAATAAAACCATCCCAAAGAAAAAGGAAAACAAGAAGGCAAAGTGGTTATCTGAAGAGGTTTTACAAATAGCCAAAGAAAGAAGACAAATGAAAAGCAAGGGAGAAAGGAAAGGTACATCAATCCAACTAAACACAGAGTTCTAAAGAATAGCAAGGAGAGACAAGAAGACCTTGTGCAATGAACAGCACATAAAAATAGAGGAAAACAACATGAACCAAAAGACTAGAGATCTCTTCAGGAAAACTGGAAGTATCAAGGAGATGTTTCACCCAAAGATGGGCACAACAAAGGACAGAAATGGTAGAGATCTAGTAGACACTGAAGAGATCAAGAAGAGATGGCAAGAATATACAGAAGAACTGTGTAAAAAAGATCTTAATGAACCAGATAACTATGATGGTGTGATCAGTCACCCAGAGCCAGACATTCTGGAGTGTGAAGTCACATGGGCTTTAGAAAGCACTGCTGTTAATAAATCTAGTATACAATGGAATTCCAGTAAAGCTATGCTAATCCCTAATGGATGATGTTATCAAAGTGCTGCACTCAATATGTCAACAAATCTGGAAGACCCAGTGGCCACAGTACTGGAAAAGTTCAATCCTCATCCCAGTTTCCAAGAAGGGTAGTACTAAAGAATGTTCTAACCACTGGAAAATTGCACTCATCTCCCATGCTAGTTAGGTCATGCTTAAAATCTTGAATGCTAGGCTTCAGCATTACATGAACCAAGAACTTCCAGATATCCAAGTTGGGTTTAGAAAAGGCAGAGGAGGCAGAGATAAAATTGCCAACATTCGCTGGAACACAGAGAAAAAAAGGGAATTCCAGAAAAACATTTACATCTGTCTCATCAACTAAGCTAAAGCCTTTGACTATGTGGAAATAATAATAACAAAGTGTGGAAAGCTCTTAAAGAGATGGAAATACAAGGCCATCTTACCTGTCTCCTGAGAAACCTGTATGCAGGTCAAGAAGCAATATTAAGAACCTTGTGTGGAGCAACTGATTGGTTCAAGTTTGAGAAAGGTATACAACAAGACTGTACTGATGTCACTCTGCTTAATTAACATATATTTTGAGTGCATCATGAGAAATGCTGGGCTGGGTGAGTTGCAAGCTGGAATCAAGATAGGTGGCAGAAACATCAACAACTTCTAATATGTGGATAATACCACTCTAATGGCATAAAGCAAAGAGGAACTAGAGCCTCTTGATGAGGGTGAAGGAGCAGAGTGAAAGAGCTGACTTAACATTAAATATTAAAACGACTAAGATCATGGCCTCCAACCTCATTATTTCATGGCAAAAAGAAGGGGAAAATGTGGAAGTAGTGATAGATTTCCTCTTCTTGGACTTTAAAATAACTACAGATGGTGACTTCAGCCAAGAAATCAGAAGATGATTGCCTCTTGGCAGGAAAGCTATGACAAATCTAGACAAGGGTGTTGAAAAGCAGAGACATTACTTTTCCAACAAAGGTCTGTACAGACAAGGCTATGGTGTTCTGAGTGTTCACATAGGGTTGTGAGAACTGGACCCTAAAGAAGGCAGAGCACCAAGGAATTGATGCCTTTGATATGTGGTGCTAGAGAAGACTTTGCAGAGTCCCATGGACAGCAAGGAGATCAAACAATTCAATCTTAAGGGAAATCGATCCTGATTACTCTTTGGAAGGATTGATGCTGAAGCTGAAGATCCAGTATTTTGGTTACCTGATGCAAACAGCCAACTCATTGGAAAAGTCCCTGATGCTGGGAAAGACAGAGGGCAGAAGGAGAAGAGGGCATCAGAGGATAAGATGGCTGGATGGCATCATGGATTCAGTGGACATGAACTTGGGCAAACTTTTGGAAATGGTGAAGGACAGGGAGGCCTGGTGTGCTGCAGTCCATGGGGTCTAAAAGAGTCAGACATGACTAGGTGAATGAGCAATAACAATATTATATCTATCTAGGCTTGGAAATTAATTATGCCTCTGTTTTGTTATAATGTAGCATACAGCATATTGCTGAAGACTTCAGTTCAGTTCAGTCGCTCAGTCGTGTCCAACTCTTTCCGACCCCATGGACTACAGCATGCCAGGCTTCCCTGTCCATCACCAATTTCCTGGAGCTGGCTCAAACTCATGTCCATAGAGTCCATGATGCCATCCAACATCTCATCCTCTGTCGTCCCCTTCTCTTCCTGCCTTCCATCTTTCCCAGACTCAGGGTCTTTCCCAATGAGTCAGTTCTTCGCATCAGGTGACCAAAGTATTGGAGTTTCAGCTTAGCATCAATCCTTACATAGTTCTTTGTAATTTTCTATCACCATATTCTATGCCCTTGTGCATAGGACAAGAGTTTTCTTCTATTAAATAATTTAAAACTTGCATTTTGAAGCCTTTGGGTAACTTAATTCCTAAACTTTTTCACTCTCATCAACTTCTGATTTTTTCAATTACTCCATGTGTGGTACTGCTAGATATTGTTAGGTATAGTAATCATGACCATAATTTTAAAAAATAATAATTAATTTTGTTTTTATTTAAAAGTTCATCAATGATATGGAGCAAAAGTATTCATTAACCTCTTGGATTACTCTTCCAAGTTTATTGTGAACATCTCATGTCCATATTCTCTACTGAATTGTTTGAATCTTCCTTATAGGTTTATTTTTTTATTTGTGTACAATGTTCTGACTTGTCATTATGCATGTTAAGTATCTTCCTCAGCCCATTTAAACTATTAAACATTTTTTAATTGTTACATAATTTTGAACCAAAGTTTACATTGAATATTATATATATTTGAGATACTTTTAGGTTATTATTTATTTAATACTAGTGGGCTAGATTACATTGGTAGATTTTCTCATGTTAGACCATGTGAATATTATTGGGATAAAAATACTTGTTATTGATATGTGAATTGTTTGAATCTATGATCATGATCAGGTTGGTATTTTTTAACCATCTTTTACATCTATGCTTATCAACTATATTAGTGTTATTAAATGTATTGTCTAAAATTCATTTTTATTACATGATATGGAGAGATGGAATTTTGTTTCTATGAATTTGCTATAATGCAATATAAATTCCTCCAGTTAATCCAGCCCAGAGTCAGGGCCAACAGAGGATAGAAATCTGAATTAACAGAATACGTAAATAAAATAAGAAAATTCCAAAGCTGGTTCAAAATTGACTTTGACAATATTTGTGAGATTTCAGCAGGTTACCACCACCTTTCTTGAGTTAGTCTACTTATTTCTGATTCAGGAAGTTTATAGTTACTAAACTGTTTCCAACATTGGCTTCATTTGCTTCATTGGGTTTCACTTTGTGCTCTCTATTTAAATCAAAACCAAAAGATAATATTCATGCTTAAGTTCATGTTCTCAATATACATTTAAATGATGAGTTATTTAATTATGATTTTGAGAGTCTAATGTGGGTTTACAATTGAACAAGAAGTTATTTTAAACTAACAGCACTTTTAAAAGATCACTGTGGTAACAACAGACATTTCATGCATTCAACCTTGTATTTGCAAATAAAAAGTTATGTGATGTTTTTCTTTCTGGCTTACTTCACTCTGTATAATAGGCAACCCAGAGGGATGGTACAGGGAAGGAGGAGGGAGGAGGGTTCAGGATGGGGAACACGTGTATACCTGTGGCAGACTGATGTTGATATATGGCAAAACCAATACAATATTGTAAAGTTAAAAAATAAAATAAAATTTTAAAAAAATAATAAGAAAAAATGTTATGTGAAATACTGATGTATTTCAAATTTAGTCAGTAGGAAATATAAAGTCTAAAAAGTTATGTAACTCACTAGCAATGTACATTAAAAATTAGAGAACTGATAGCAGCATTTTTCTTTTTTTTTAACTTTTTGGGTTCTTTGTGTTTGTGATTTTTTTAATTTAAATTTATTTTAATTAGAGGCTAATTACTTTACAATATTGCTTTCTCTTTGATTTTATGAAATAGAAACACAGAATTAAAGAGTAGGCTTCTTAGCCTACTCTTAGCCTAGGCTAAATGCCTATGTCCCTGACAAATATTTGGATGTATTTAGGTGATGTAAATTTAAATATGCTTAAATATCAGCTTCATTATGTACAAAGTGGAATGAAATGTATTATTGATCTTATTTAAAATTATTTGCTGATTTAGAGATAAAAGATGTAAAAGTGCACAGCTGAGTGTGGCATAATGCAATACTTCTACACAGATTAGCCTTATTTTTTTTTTACTATTAAAAATATTATTTGTTTCTCATAAAACATTTTGAAAGTAAAATCTATATTTATTTGAAAATTAACATATAATAAAATTCTACTTATATTAACTTAGTAATAGTTTAGGTGACAAGATATTGGCAATATCTCTTTGGGTTGGACTCTACAATCCATCCACCATTTATGAATTCTTTGAACACAGAGCAAACACACATGATCATGATAAATTTAATCATTCTAAGGCTATATATAGGTTCTTGGTAATTTTTGAAATATTTTCTTACATATTTAATGCAAAATAGATGATAAGAATTTTAATATGACATGGAATTTGTCATGTATACAATATTTTTTTTTCCTTTTAGAAGTTTTAAAGCACTAATATAAAAAGATGATCTTACATGTTTTATTTCATAACAACAACTGCTTTACCCAAGTGGATTCGATTTTGTATAATTCAACAGGTTCAATTTTCAGGATAGATTTGCAAGTCAAGAATATATTTGGTCACCTTTCATGTTGTTCTCCCATTGAAAACAGTATAAAATCACTTGCTATTTATTTTCTAGCTGTATAAAATATTTGATTACACAGAACTAAAATTCCTCTTAGATTCATTGTTTCATTTCTATCCGGACCTCTGACTGTTGTAGGCTGGAATAAATGAATATCTTTCATGCAATTAGTAAATTAGTTCAAATTGTGGAAAATATTTTTTCAGTTTCACATTGAGCAAATGCAGTACACTCAGTTGTACTAGCAACAAATCTCATTGCAAAGATAAAATATGGAATGAATATTTTAAAAATATATTTATGAATACATGAAGAAACATAAGTATAGGAATGTTAATTTAACCAAAAGAACATAGGAACTCCTGCCCTTTCATAGTTAAAGTCAAATGTGTAGAGCTCCATCGGAAGATTCTACATCATCCACAAATCAAGCAGAGGGAATTAAAGAGGTAAATGAGCTCTTTCTATTTCACATTCAAGTAACTGCTGAAGCTGAAACTCCAATAGTTTGGCCATCTGATGTGAGGAGCTGACTCATTGTAAAAGACCCTGATGCTGGGAAAGATTGAGGGTAGAAAGAGAAGCGGGTGACAGAGGATGAGATGGTTGGATGGCATCATCAACTTAATGGACATGATTTTGAGCAAACTGTGGGAGATAGTGATGGACAGGGAAGCCTGGCATGCCACAGTCCAAGGGGTCACAAAGAGTCAGACACGACTGAGTGACTAAACAACAACAGTAATTGCAAGTCCTATGAACTTAGAGTCAAGTTCTATGAACTATGGGCTTCAAGTTTTTATTTTAAAAATGAGTACAAAACTATTAATACATCACATGACTGTTGTAAGAATAAAATAAGATGGTAAAAAAACAGTGCTTTACTGATTATTGGGAATTAGTTTTCAATAAGTAGTAGGCAGTATCATTTTAATGTACTAAAACAGTCAGTTTTCCTAACAAATCATGATAAATAGATGTAGATGATTAATTAATTGCATCCATTAACCTAGGACTTAGATATGAACAGAATCCCAAGTGTCTTGAAAAGTTCATCCATATATTGTGCAATTTGACAGATAAATGTATGTAACATACCCAAATCAAAATTATAATCTCTTTGGAAATTAAACAAAACCACACATTAAACAGAATAATTATTTTATACAGTCAAAATTTGGATTTAATTTTTCTTGATAATAGGCATTACCAATTGGAATAAAGTAAAAATTAATATGGGATAAAAGTTATACATATAAATATACATTTAAATATATATATGGGCTTCCCTCATAGCTCAGTTTTGTAAAGAATCCACCTGCAATGCAGGAATCCGCCTGTGATGCAAGAGACCTGGGTTCGATTTCGGGGTCTGGAAGATCCCCTGGAGAAGGAAATGGTAACCTATTCTAGTATTCTTGGCTGGAAAATCCCATGGACAGAGGAGTCTGGTGGGCTAAGTCCATGGGGTCACAAGAGTTGGACATGACTTAGAGACTAAGCCACCATATCTAAAATCAGTTTGGAAATATTGAGAACTGTAGAACTACCTTTGTCCCTGTTGATGTATGCTTTTCTAGATTTCAATTTAAAAAATACCCACAAGAAAGAGGAAAACACCCTACATACACAGAAATGTTCAAGGTCTTTTAAAATGTGTAATAATAATATATATTGTATTAAATTTCCATTATGCAATACAATAGGCAGAATGATCTTAGATATCATGGTAAGTGAAAGAGGTGAACCCATGCTTTGCAAATTATGAAAGGTATATGTCAGAAAGTAAAAAGGACTAATTATGACTTCATTATGTGATGTAATTTCCCTTCAAATGTAATGGATTATGATACAGTTCTTAAGATTATTGAAGCAAAATAGAATATAACCCTAAGTTTGATGCACTCAGTTCTGACACTCACCTGCCTCAGGAGCAGCCACTGTGTGGAAGATCTAATCCTGAATTTCTCTGACTTCTGGATCACTGTCCAGAATTCACCAAATATAAAATGCAAGGAACCTGGGTAAAACCTTAGAAAGTTCTGAATTTCAGGCTCTGAAAATGACCAAGAGAACACATTTAGGAGAATACAGATAACCAATTACTTTCTCCTTTTATTACCTCCATGCAGATAATTTTCAGTCTTAAGATATTTGATTTTTACAGAAAATATATTGTTTGACTCATGTAATGTTGAAATCAAGATATGAATATTTTGAAAGCAAGTTTTGCTTAACAATATTGTTAATTAAGATAGCATGCATAAAAGTCTTGTCAAACCCAGGGATGCCTCCAATCCTGTTAGTCTTCAGTTTTCTACTAACCAATGTGCCAAGAAAAGCAAGCCATTACATAGGGGACAGAGTGTTATAGAAACATCTCACCCCCAAAGGCATTCTTCTAAATAGGTTGGCTTAATTGAGCTCTTCTATTCTTGAATCTTTCTAGATTTATAATTTGTACTGAGTTTCATAATTTTTCTGAGATTCAATTTAATCATCTATAGAAAGACAATACTATCTGTCCCACAAGGTTATTTGTAGAGGTAAATGTATAAAAATGAATATGAAGCACCAGATATATCATATCATACAAGTGTAATTAAATACACTCTGTTTTCTCTCTACTCAAGCAGACAATTTTGCTATCTGATCTAATAAAGGGTGCTGAGAGAAGTTATTTTAAAAGTATTTAGCTGTCAACACATGTTCTTTAAATCTGAAAGAATATTACAGTAGTATATTAATGATCAGAACATAACCATTCAGTAACTGATTGAATAGCTCTATATAAGAAGTGATTGGAATGATACCTCATTGTGGCTTTGATTTACATTTCTCTAATAATGAGCAATATTGAGCATCTTATAATGTATTTGCTAGCCATCTGTATGTCTTCTTTGGAGTTGTGTCTGTTTAAGTCTTCTGCTCACTTTTTGATTGGGTTATTTGTTTTTCTGGTAATGAGCTACATGAGCTGCTTGTGTATTTTGGAGATTAATTCTTTGTCAGTTGTGTCATTTGTTATTTTCCCCCATTCCGAGGGTTGTGTTTTCATCTTGATTACAGTTTGCTTTGTTGTGCAAAAGCTTTTAAGTTTAATTAGGCCCTCTTTTGCTTATTTTTTATTTTACTTCCATTATTCTATGAGGTGGATCATAAAGGGTCTTTATGTGATTTATTCTGCCTGTGTTTTCTTCTAGGAGTTTTATAGATTTTGGTCTTACGTTTAATCCATTTTGAGTTTATTTTTGTGTATGGTGTTAAAGTATTCTAATTTCATTCTTTACACATAGTTGACCAGTTTTCCCAGAAAAACTTGTTGAAGAGACTGTTCTTTTTCCAATGTACATTTTTGCTTCCTTTGTCAAAGATTAAAGAAATGCATATGAAAATTACAATGAGGTATCATCTCACACTAGTCAGAATAGCCATCATCAAAAAAAGCCTACTAATAATAAATGCTAGAGAGGATATGGGAAAAGAGAACCCTCATACGCTGCTGGTGAGAATGCAAATTGATACAATCACTACAGAGAATAGTATGGAGCTTCCTTAAAAAAACAAAAAACTAGGAATAAAACTACCATACAATCTAGCAATCCCACTTCTGGGCATATACCCTGAGGAAACCAGAATTGAAAAAGACACATGTACCCCTATGTTCATTGAAGCATTATTTGCAATAGATAGGACATGAAAGCAGCCTAGATGTCCATCAACAGATGAATGGATAAGGATGTTGTGTTCATATATACAATGGAATGTTACTCAGCTATGAAAAGGGATGCATTTGAGTCAGTTCTAATGAGATGGATGAACCTAGACTCTATTATAAAGAGTGAAGTAAGTCAACAAGGAAAGAATAATATCATATATTAACACATATATTTGGAATCTAGAAATATAGTACCAACAATTCCGTATTCAGGGCAGCAATGGAGACACATATAAAGAATAGACTTTTAGATATGGTAGGGGGAGGTCAGGGTGGGATGATCTGAGAGAATATCATTGAAACATATACCCAGTGGGAGTTTGATGTATGACGCAGGGAACCCAAAGCTGGTGCTCTGTGACAACCTCAACGGATAGGTTGGGGAGGGAGAAGGTACACCTATGGCCGATTAATGCTGATGTTATGGCAAAAACCATCACAATATTATAAAGTAATTATCTTTCAATTAAAAATAAATAAATAAATGAATGATGTGATTAGGAATATGGAGAGATCATTTAATTATAGTAAATAATTTTGCTAGAAGTCACCAAACTAATATATAAAGGTCTATATGCATTTTGTATTCTAAGATCTATGGTCAATGTTTTGAGAGAAGAGAAATTAAAAAAAGCAAAAATACGAATCAAATGCTGATAATTCTAGAAAAGTTAAATAAGAAAAAGAATGATAGCAATATTGGTTACTTATAATAGCATCAATAGCTCTGATCAATATTGTGTTTTTACTGAGAAATTGCAAAGTGATCTGCATTGTACCTTAGCTTATTTGCATGAGTTTACTTAAACAATAATGATTAAGGGGCAACTTTGTTACATGTCCCAACAGTACTCTATACTTCACTGAAATCATAGCAAGCTTGCACTTCTGTAAGTATTTAATTGAAACGTGTTTTAAATTTTTAGTCAATGAGCAACATTTTTAATTATACTAAAGTATATAAGTGGTATAATAAAGTGAAAAAAATTACAGTACTATGGTAAGATAAATTAACCCTCCAAAATCTACCCACCAAATGCAACGCAAGTGATCTAGGTAAAGAGATACAATATTCTTCATCTGAGAAATGTATCCACTGAAGTTCAGAGCTGGCCAGATATTATCAGTTAGGTGTTAATGTTGCTAGGAGCAAGCCTTGATTTTCTTTCATTAAAATACACAGCTTCACTGACATTGACGTGGTCAGCATAAGCAAGACAGCCTACTGCTGTCCATGTTCTAATATCTGGATCCTGTGGATATGTTAAGTTCCTTACAAAGGAAAATTAAGATTACAGGTAAAATTAAAATTGCTAATCAGCGGTCTTTAAAATAGAAAGGTTAGCCTAAGTTATCCAGGTAGGCACAAAGTAATCACAAGAATCTTTATAAGTAGAAAGGGAGGCAAACGAATGGATCAGAGAAATGGCAGTGTGAGAAGGACTCAACCCCACTGCTGCCTTTCAAGACTGGGAAAGAGGGTTATCGACTAGGGAGTGTTGGAAGGATCTAGAAGCTGGAAAGACAAGGAAACATTTCTCTCCTAGAGCTCCCACAAAGAATGGCGCCTGTTCCTTCCTTGAATTTAGTACTGTGAGATCAATTTTAGACCTCTGACCCTTTGAAGTATAAGATAATATTTCCTGGTGGCTCAGATGGTAATGAATATGCCTGCAATGTAGGAAACCCAGCTTCAGTCCTTGGAGTGGGAATCTCCTCTAGAGAAGGAAATGGTAACCCACTCCAGAATTCTTGCCTGGGAAATCCCATGGACAGAAGAGCCTGGCAGGCTACAGTCCATGGGGTCACAAGGAGTCGCACATGACTAAGTGACCAACACACCTAAACACAGTGTTCTATAACAGCAATAGGAAGCTAAGACCTTCATCAGGAAAAACAACTCTGACCATGGTAGACCAAGGCAAAAGCAAGACCACTCCACAATCCCAAGTGAACACAGGCATAATATGAATATTGTTTAAGGCCCAAAGTTTACTAAACATGCCCATTTTCTACATAGTATGAATGACAGAATATTACCAATTATTCTGTTAGCTTTGGTGCAGCATGTTCTCACTATAGATAAATTTATTAGCCACCCAATCATAAAATTTTGCTTCCTGATAGCTGACAGTCTAAAAAAAAAAAAATCAGTTCTTAAATCCTTCAACATCACCTCAGTTCAGTTCAGTTCAGTGGCTCAGTCATGTCCAACTCATTGCAACCCCATGAACTGCAGCACGTCAGGCCTCCCTGTCCATCACCAACTCCCAGAGCCAACCCAAACCCATGTCCATCAAGTCCAGTGATGCCATCCAACCATCTCATCCTCTGTTGTCCCCTTCTCCTCCTGCCCTCAATCTTTCCCTGCATCAGGTTCTTCTCCAATGAGTCAGCTCTTTGCATCAGGTGGCCAAAGAATTGGAGTTTTAGCTTCAGCATCAGTCCTTCCAATGAACACCCAGGACTGATCTCCTTTAGGATGGACTGGTTGGATCTCCTTGCAGTCCAAGGGACTGTCAAGAGTCTTCTCCAAACCACAGTTCAAAAGCATCAATTCTTCAGTGCTCAGCTTTCTTTATAGTCCAACTCTCACATCCATACATGACCACTGGAAAAAAAACATAGCCTTGACTAGACGGACCTTTGTTGGCAAAGTAATGTCTCTGCTTTTGAATATGCTGTCTAGGTTGGTCATAACTTTCCTTCCAAGGACTAAGCGTCTTTTAATTTCATGGCTGCAGTCACCATGTGCAGTGATTTTGGAGCCCAGAAAAATAAAGTCTGACACTGTTTCCACTGTTTCCCCATCTATTTGCCATGAAGTGATGGGACCAGATGTCATGATCTTCGTTTTCTGAATGTTGAGCTTTAAGCCAACTTTTTCACTCTCTTCCCTTACTTTCATCAAGAGTCCCTTCAGTTCTTTTTCACTTTCTGCCATAAGTCATCTGCTTATCTGAGGTTATTGATATTTCTCCCGGCAATCTTGAGTCCAGCTTGTGCTTCCTCCATCCCAGCATTTCTCATGATGTACTCTGCATAGAAGTTAAATAAGCAGGGTGACAGTATACAGCCTTGACGTACTCCTTTTCCTATTTGGAACCAGTCTGTTGTTCCATGTCCAGTTCTAACTGTTGCTTCCTGACCTGCATATAGGTTTCTCAAGAGGCAGATCAGGTGGTCTGGTATTCCCATCTCTTTCAGAATTTCCACAGTTTATTGTGATCCACACAAAAGCTTTGGCATAGTCAATAAAGTAGAAATAGATGTTTTTCTGGAACTCTTTTGCTTTTTTGATGATCCAGCAGATGTTGGCAATTTGGTCTCTGGTTCCTCTGTCTTTTTTAAAATCAGCTTGAACATCTGGAAGTTCACAGTTAACATATTGCTAAAGCCTGGCTTGGAGAATTCTGAGCATTACTTTACTAGCATGTGAAATGAGCTCATTACACATGTATATTGAGTTTCTGAGCATTTCTTGTTCATATAGGAGACCTTTCATATCCTAAATATGTTTATTTCTTTTTCAGTTTGTGTATTGATCTTGTATGTTGATTTCTTTACATATATAAGCAAACATTTAATAAATATGTCTTACATTTTATTATATTCCAATTCATCAAAATATTTATTTATGCTCGCAATGTTGTCGTTCATATGAAATAATAATTTCCTTAATCTTTCCATCCTCAATAATTTGAGGATGTTTGCTTAAGATTTTTCTTCTTTATACTGTAATTTAAACTTTGAACAATATACAAAGTGGATTTTAACTTAATATTGTAACTTTCATTTTAGTAACTTAAATGTAACTAAAATTTTAGATTCTTGACCATCTAGTTTTTTAAGCTTTCATATGATGCGATGCAAGCAACCAATTTTCTATTTTTTATTCTCTAGCTTTATTAGATTTATCACTTCCACAGATTATCCAAGGACTACCCACTAATTGATTGCATGTTGAGCTGCCTCCATTGAATTTTTTAGATTTGTTATTACAATCAGTGCAATTTTTGCTGACAGCCTTTTTACTCTCTATCTCTTTGTTAAGTCCTCATAAGTTGCTTTTCTTACATCAGTGAGTATCAAAGCACTGAAATCAAAATGCTACCATACATACAAAATTGTTTTTTGGTAGTAAAAGGGGAAAAGTCTCAAAAAAAAAAAAAAAAAAAAACCTTATGCAACCATATTTATCATTAATAAATCTGTCTTGCAAGAAATATCAAAAGTCCTTCAAGGTAAAATAAAAAGATGTTAACTAGGTTCATGAAAATATAAAACCTTCTAGTAAAGGTATAAAGATATAGATATAGATGTAGATATAGGTTTTCCAGATGGCACTAGTGGTAAAGAACATGCCTGCCAATGCAGAAGACATAAGAGATACGGGTTCGATCCCTGATTTGGGAAGATCCCCTGAAGGAGGACATGGCAACCCACTCCAGTATTCTTACCTGGAGAATCCCCATGGACAGAGGAGCCTGGTGAGCTACAATCCATAGGGTCACAGAGAGTCATCATGCCAGAAATTATTTAGCATGGACACACACACACACATATTATATATATTATAATATATATATAATACTATTATATATATAGTCAAATTAATAATATTTAAATTGTGGTTGTGTTTAACTGCATAAACATAGTATTTGGTATATATGTATATTATATGATTGTCAGTCTCTCTGTCATGTCCGACTGTTTGAGATCCCATGAACTGTAGCCCACAAGGCTCCTCTGTCCATGGAATTCTCCAGGCAAGAACACTGGAGTAGTGGCCATTCCCTTCTTCAGGGGATCTTCCTGACCTAAGGTTTGAACCCAAATCTCCTCCATTGCAGGCAGATGCTTTACAGTTGGAGTCATGAGGGAAGCCCATCAGTAAAAGGAATAAAATGCTGAAAATGCTTATAGCTAAAATAATTTGTTATTTTATTTTGAAAAAAATGTATTTATTAAATCTAAAATACAAGAAGTGGAGAGTAGTAAAAGGGTAGGGTTTTTTATGAATTCTTTCCAGTTTTATCTTTATATTTTTAAAATTTTATTTTATATATGGATATAGTTGATTAATGGCTTTCCTGTTGGCTCTGCTAGTAAAGAATCTGCCTGTAATGCAGGAGATTCAAGTTGAATCCCTGGGTCGGGAAGATCCCCTCAGAAGGGAATGGCTACCCACTCCAATACTCTTGCCTGTAGAATTCCATGGACAGAGGAGCCTGCGGGCTACAGTCCATAGATTGCAAAGAGTCAGACACGATTGAGTAACTAACTTTTCCAGTTTTCATAGTTGGTTTACAATGTTGTGTTAGTTTCAAATGTGTAGCAAAGTGATTCAGATAAATTCCTAGGAATTTATCCACTTTCTTAGTTTATCAAAAATTCGGTATATAATTTTTCATAGTATTATCTTAAGATATTTTTATTTTGGTGGTGTCATTTTTTCCTTTTCAGTTTTGTTTTTATTTATTCAGGTGT
Source organism: Bos indicus x Bos taurus (assembly GCF_003369695.1). Lineage (NCBI taxonomy): Eukaryota > Metazoa > Chordata > Mammalia > Artiodactyla > Bovidae > Bos > Bos indicus x Bos taurus. The sequence continues at coordinate 69,280,102 of NC_040082.1, forward strand.
GCTTTTTTGAATTTTGACTTTTTAACTAAAACTTTGTCAACTGTGTTCATCTGTTTTTTAAAGCCATCCCATCAATCTTTTATATTATCTTTCTATACTTTATTTCATTTTTACTTTCTGATATTGTCATTTTATCCCTTCTACTAACTTTTCCTTTGTAGTTTTAAAAACTTTTTTTAAGTTCTTTGAGGTGTATAGATAGGTTTTGTATTTGAAATCTTTCATTTTCTCGATATAAGCATTTATCACTATAAATTTCCCACAGTACAACTTTGGCTTTGTACTATGGATTTTGTATATTGTATTTTCATTTTATTTTATATCAAACTACTTATTATATGTTTCTCCTTTTATTTTCTATTTTTATTGTAGCTGCTTCTGCTGCTAAGTCGCTTCAGTCGTGTCCGACTCTGTGCGACCCCGAGGTGGCAGCCCACCAGGCTCTGCCGTCCCTGGGATTCTCCAGGCAAGAACACTGGAGTGGGTTGCCATTTCCTTCTCCAATGCATGAAAGTGAAAGGTGAAAGTGAAGTCATTCAGTCGTGTCCGATCTTAGAGACCCCATGGACTGCAGCCTACCAGGCTCCTCCATCCATGGGATTTTCCAGGCAAGAGTACTGGAGTGGGGTGCCATTGCCTTCTCCTTTATTGTAGCATAGTTGATTTACAATATTATGATAGTTTTAGGTGGACAGCAAAGTGAATCAACTATATATTATTGTATAACTGGCATATATATATGATATTGAGTATAGCTCCATGTGCTGTATATTAAGTCCTTGTTAGTTATATATTTTATAAACAGTATTAGATTTCAATTAAAATATTTGTTTTGATTTCCTCTTTGGACCATTGGTTATTAAGAACATATTATTTTTTCTCCACATGTATGTGGATATTACATTTTTCTTCTTGTTATTAATTTCTACTATAACACAGTTTTGGTGAAGAAAAGATGCTTGATTCAATGTCAATCTCCTTAAACTTACTGAAAGTTGTTTTTTGGCCGTATATATGGCCAATCCTACACAATGTTACATGTGAACTTGAGAATAAATTTTTATTACTTGGAATGTTCTCTATGTGTCTTTTAGTTTCATTCGATCAAATTAGTAGATTATGTCCAAAAGTTCCTTATAAATTTTCTACTAAATGTTCTTTTATTATTGAAAGTGAATATTAATATTTCCTACAATTATTGCAGCACTCTCTACTTCTCCATTCAAATCTGTCAATATTTCTGTATCTATAAACATATATAGGAGGCGGTCCTAAGACGGCAGAGGAATAGGACAGGGAGACCACTTTCTCCCCAACAAATTCATCAAAAGAACATTTAAACAATGAGTAAAATCCACAAAACAACTTCTGAATGCCGGCAGAGGACATCAGGCACCCAGAAAAGAAGCCCATTGCCTTTGAACAAAGGTAGGAAAAATATAAAAGACAAAGAAAGAGACAAAAGAGGGAGGGATGGAGCTCCGTCCTGGGAAGGGAGTCTTAAAAAGAGAGAAGTTTCCAAACACCAGCAAACACTCTCACTGCCGAGTCTGTGGTGAGCCTTGGGGGCACAGAGGGCAACACAATAGGTAGGAAAAATAAGTAAATAATTAAAACCCACAGATTACGAGCCCAACAGTAACTCCCCCAGTGGAGAAGCAGCGCAGAGGACTGCACCCGCCACTAGCAAGCAGGGGCTGGGAAGGGAGGCACGGGCTGCATTGCTTAGAGTAAGGATTGGGCCTGAATGCCTCTGAGGATGATCAGAGTGAACTAATTTGGGCTAGCAAACCAGACTGTGGGATAGCTACCACCGGAAAAGCCCTAAGACACCGCCAGGCCCATGCACAGAAAAAAGGGCTGAACAGAACTAGCTGGCTGCAGACCATCCCCCTCCAGTGACAGGGAGCCAGAGCCAGAAGGGGGCAATCGCAGCCCCAGAGAGACATTATCTACCTAACTGCAAGCAGGCTTCTTTGCAGGTTCTGGACAGTCATCAGCCTGAGAAGGTGCGCCAGTTGTACACCCAGAAAACTGAGCAGCAGGGACGGGAGAGGCGATAAGTCAGTGACCGGGCTCGCCAAACAACTCATCACCCGAGCTGCTCAGAGCTGGGAAGGGCACAAAACGCAGGCCCAATGGAGTCTGCGCCTCTGAGGACTACCTGAGTGCCTGAACCTGAGCGGCTTAGACCTGGGAGGTGCATGCAGCCCAGGGCCTGCCTTGGACGGTTCCTGGCGGAGCAACTAGAGCCTGAGCTGTGTGGGCAGGGAGGGTGCATGCGCCATAAGCGGGGGCAGCACACACCAGTGTTATTTGTCTGCAGCATCCCTCCCTCCCCACAGCACAAATGAACTAGTGAACCTAAAGAAGTGTCCACCACCGCCCCCTTGTAACAGGGCGGAAATCAGACACTGAAGAGACCAGCAAACAGAAGCTAAAACCGAGGGAACCACCTTGGAAGTGACAGGTTAACCCAGGGAACAGCCTTAGAAGTGCAATAGATTAAAACCCTGTAGTTAGTACTGACTACATAGGAAGGGGCCTATAGATCTTGAGAAATATAAGCCGGACCAAGAAACTATCCGAAAATGAACTGACCCCACACTGCCCACAACAACACCAGAAAAAGTCCTAGATGTATTTTTACTATTTTTACAATCATTCTTTTCTTTTTTTTTCTTTAACTTTTTTTTTTTAACTTTTAAGTCCTCTCTTACTCCTTTAATTTTCATTTTTATAACCTACTATTACTTTTCAAAAAAAAAAAAGACTATTTTTTAAAGCAAACTTCATATATATATTTTTAAATAACTTTTGTGACTTTTTTTTCTTTTCTTCTTCTTTTCTTTAATATTGTATTTTTGAAAATCCAACCTGTACTCTAAAATTTTAATCTTTGCTTTTAGGTATTTGTTATCAATTTTGTACCTTTAAGAACCCAATCTTCAGTACCCATTTTTACCTGGGAGCTAGATTACTGGCTTCACTGCTCTCTCCCCCTTTGGACTCTCCTTTCTCTCCACTAGGTCGCCTCTGTCTCCTCCCTCGCACTTCTCTTCTCTACCCAACTCTCTGAATCTCTGTGTGTTCCAGATGGTGGAGGACACTTAGGGAACTGATTACTGGCTGGATCTATCTCTCTCCTTTTCATTCCCCCCGTTTATCCTCCTGGCCAGTTCTGTCTCCTTCCTCCCTCTTCTCTTCTCTGTATAACTCCATGAACATCTCTGAGTGGTCCAGACTGTGAAGTGCACATAAGGAAGTGATTACTGGCTAGCTTGCTCTCTCCTCTTTTGATTCCACCCCATCTCATTCGGGTCACCTCTAACTCCATCCTCCCTCTTCTCTTCTCCATGTAACTCTTTGAAGCTCTCTGGGTGTCCCTCACTGTGGAGAAACTTTTCATCTTTAATCTAGATGTTTTATCAACAGTGCTGTATAGAAGGAGAAGTCTTGAGACTACTGTAAAAATAAGACTGAAAACCAGAAGCAGGAGGCTTAAGTCCAAATCCTGAAAACATCATAGAACACCTGACTCCAGGGAACATTAATCAATAGGAGCTCATCAAATGCCTCCATACCTACACTGAAACCAAGCACCACCCAAGGGCCAACAAGTTCCAGAGCAAGACATACTATGCAAATTCTCCAGCAACACAGGAACACAGCCCTGAGCTCCAATATACAGGCTGCCCAAAGTTACTCCAAATCCACTAACATCTCATAACTTGTTACTAGACACTTCATTGCACTCCAGAGAGAAGAAATACAGCTCCACCCACCAGAACACCGACACAAGCTTCCCTAACCAAGAAACCTTGACAGGCCACCTGTACCAACTCACACACAGTGAGGAAATGCCACAATAAAGAGAACTCCACAAACTGCCAGAATACAGAAAGGACACCCCAAACTCAGCAATATAAGCAAGATGAAGAGACAGAGGAATACCCAGCAGGTAAAGGAACAGGATAAATGCCCACCAAACCAAACAAAAGAGGAAGAGATAGGGAATCTACCTGATAAAGAATTCTGAATAATGATAGTGAAAATGATCCAAAATCTTGAAATAAAAATGGAATCACAGATAAATAGAGGGCAAGGATTAAGAAAATGCAAGAAATGTTTAACAAGGACCTAGAAGAAATAAAAAAGAGTCAATATATAATGAATAATGCAATAAATGAGATCAAAAACACTCTGGAGACAACAAATAGTAGACTAAAGGAGGCAGAAGATAGGATTAGTGAAATAGAAGATAGAATGGTAGAAATAAATGAATCAGAGATAAAAAAAGAAAAACGAATTAAAAGAAATGAGGACAATCTCAGAGACCTCCAGGACAATATTAAATGCCACAACATTCAAATCATAGGAGTCCCAGAAGAAGAAGACAGAAAGAAAGACCATGAGAAAATACTTGAGGACATAATAGTTGAAAACTTCCCTAAAATGGGGAAGGAAATAATCACCCAAGTCCAAGAAACCCAGAGAGTCCCAAACAGGATAAACCCAAGGCAAAACACCCCAAGACACACATTAATTAAATTAACAAAGATCAAACACAAAGAACAAATATTAAAAGCAGCAAGGGAAAAACAACAAATACCACACAAGGGGATTCCCATAAGGATAACAGCTGATCTTTCAGTAGAAACTCTTCAGGCCAGGAGGGAATGGCAAGACATACTTAAAGTGATGAAAGAAAATAATGTACATCCCAGATTACTGTACCCAGCAAGGATCTCATTCAAATATGAAGGAGAAATCAAAAGCTTTACAGACAAGCAAAAGCTGAGAGAATTCAACACCACCAAACCAGCTCTCCAACAAATGCTAAAGGATATTCTCTAGACAGGAGACACAAAAAAGGTGTATAAACTCGAACCCAAAACAATAAAGTAAATGGCAACGGAATCATACTTATCAATAATTACCTTAAACGTAAATGGGTTGAATGCCCCAACCAAAAGACAAAAACTGGCTGAATGGATAAGAAAACAAGACCCCTATATATGTTGTCTACAAGAGACCCACCTCAAAACAGGGGACACATACAGACTGAAAGTGAAGGGCTGGAAAAAGATATTCCATGCAAATAGAGATCAAAAGAAAGCAGGAGTAGCAATACTCATATCAGATAAAATAGACTTTAAAACAAATGCTGTAAAAAGAGACAAAGAAGGACGCTACATAATGATCAAAGGATCAATCCAAGAAGAAGAGATAACAATTATAAATATATATGCACCCAACATAGGAGCACCACAGTATGTATGACAAATGCTAACAAATATGAAAGGGGAAATTAACAATATCACAATAATAGTGGGAGACTTTAATACCCCACTCACACCTATGGATAGATCAACTAAACAGAAAATTAACAAAGAAACACAAACTTTAAATGATACAATAGACCAGTTAGACCTATTTGATATCTATAGGACATTTCACCCCAAAACAATGAATTTCACCTTTTTCTCAAGTGTGCACGGAACCTTCTCCAGGATAGATCACATCCTGGGCCATAAAGCTAGCCTTGGTAAATTCAAAAAAATTGAAATAATTCCAAGCATCTTTTCTGACCACAATTCAGTAAGATTAGATGTCAATTACAGGAGAAAAACTATTAAAAATTCCAACATATGGAGGCTGAACAACACGTTGTGGAATAACCAACAAATCACAGAAGAAATCAAAAAGAAATCAAAATATTCATAGAAACAAATGAAAATGAAAACACAACAACCCAAAACCTATGGGACACTCTAAAAGCAATGCTAAGGGGAAAGTTCATAGCAATACAGGCATACCTCAAGAAACAAGAAAAAAGTCAAATGAATAACCTAACTCTACACCTAAAGCAACTAGAAAAGGAAGAAATTAAGAACCCCAGGATTAGTAGAAGGAAAGAAATCTTAAAAATTAGGGCCGAAATAAATTCAAAAGAAACAAAGGAGACCATAGCAAATATCAACAAAGCCAAAAGCTGATTCTTTGAAAGGATAAATAAAATTGACAAACCATTAGCCAGACTTACCAAGAAACAAAGGGAGAAAAATCAAATCAATAAAATTAGAAATGAAAATGGAGAGATCACAACAGACAACACACAAATACAAAGGATCATAAGAAATTAAGATCAGAAATTATATGCCAATAAAATGGACAACATGGAAGAAATGGACAAATTATTAGAAAAGTACAACTTTCCAATACTTAACAAGGAAGAAATATAAAATCTTTACAGACCCATCACAAGCACGGAAATTGAAACTGTAATCAGAAATATTCCAGCATACAAAAGCCCAGGTCCAGATGGCTTCACAGCTGAATTCTACCAAAAATATAGAGAAGAGCTGACACCCATCCTACTAAACCTCTTCCAGAAACTTGCAGAGGAAGGTAAACTTCCAAACTCATTCCATGAGGCCACCATCACCCTAATACCAAAACCTGACAAAGATGCCACAAAAAAACTACAGGCCAATATCACTGATGAACATAGATGCAAAAATCCTTAACACAATTCTAGCAATCAGAATCCAACAACACATTAAAAAGATCATACACCATGACCAAGTGGGCTTTATCCCAGGGCTGCAAGGATTCTTCAATATTTGCAAATCAATCAGTGTAATAAAACACATTAACAAATTGAAAAATAAAAGCCATATGATTATCTCAATAGATGCAGAGAAAGTCTTTGATAAAATTCAACATCCATTTATGATAAAAACTCTCCAGAAAGCAGGAATAGAAGGAACATACTTCAACATAATAAAAGCTATATATGACAAACCCACAGCAAACATTATCCTCAATGGTGAAAAATTGAAAGCATTTCCCCTAAAGTCAGGAACAAGACAAGGGTGCCCACTCTCAACACTACTATTCAATATAGTTTTGGAAGTTTTGGCCACAGCAATCAGTGCAGAAAAAATAAATAAAAGGAATCCAAATTGGAAAAGAAGAAGTAAAACTTTCACTGTTTGCAGATGACATGATCCTCTACATAGAAAACCCTAAAGACTCCACCAGAAAATTACTAGAGCTAATCAATGAATATAGTAAAGTTGCAGGATATAAAATCAACACACAGAAATCCCTTGCATTCCTGTACACAAATAATGAGAAAATAGAGAAATTAAGGAAACAATTCCATTCACCATTGCAACGGAAAGAATAAAATACTTAGGAATATATCTACCTAAAGAAACTAAAGACCTATATATAGAAAACTATAAAACACTGATGAAAGAAATCAAAGAGGACACTAATAGATGGAGAAATATACCATGTTCATGGATCAGAAGAATCAATATAGTGAAAATGAGTATACTACCCAAAGCAATGTATAGATTCAATGCAATCCCTATCAATCTACCAACAGTATTTTTCACAGAGCTAGAACAAATAATTTCACAATTTGTATGGAAATACAAAAAACCTCGAATAGCCAAAGCAATCTTGAGAAAGAAGAATGGAACTGGAGGAATCAACCTGCCTGCCTTCAGGCTTTACTACAAAGCCACAGTCATCAAGACAGTATGGTACTGGCACAAAGACAGAAATATAGATCAATGGAACAAAATAGAAAGCCCAGAGATAAATCCACGCACCTATGGACACCTTATCTTTGACAAAGGAGGCAAGAATATATAATGGAGAAAAGACAACCTCTTTAACAAGTGGTGCTGGGAAAACTGGTCAATCACTTGTAAAAGAATGAAAATAGAACACTTTCTAACACCATACACAAAAATAAACTCAAAATGGATTAAAGACCTAAGCATAAGACCAGAAACTATAAAACTCTTCGAGGAGAACATAGGCAAACACTCTCTGACATAAATCACAGCAGGATCCTCTATGACCCACCTCCCAGAATATTGCAAATATTAGCAAAAATAAACAAACGGGATCTAATTAAAATTAAAAGCTTCTGCACAACAAAAGAAACTATCAGATCAGATCAGTCGCTCAGATCAGTCCAACTCTTTGCAACCCCATGAATCGCAGCACGCCAGGCCTCCCTGTCCATCACCAACTCCCAGAGTTCACTCAGACTCACGTCCATCAAGTCAATGATGCCATCCAACCATCTCATCCTCTGTCGTCCCCTTCTCCTCCTGCCCCCAATCCCTCCCAGCATCAGAGTCTTTTCCAATGAGTTAACTCTTCGCAAGAAACTATAAGCAAGGTGAAAAGACAGCCTTCAGAATGGGAGAAAATAATAGCAAACGAAGCAATTGACAAACAACTAATCTCAAAAATATTCAAGCAACTCCTGCAGCTCAATTCCAGAAAAATAAACGACCCAATCTAAACATGGGCCAAAGAACTAAATAGACATTTCTCCAAAGAAGACATACAGATGGCTAACAAACACATGAAAAGATGCTCAACATCACTCATTATCAGAGAAATGCAAATCAACCACAATGAGCTACCATTTCTCGCCAGTCAGAATGGCTGCGATCCAAAAGTCTACAAGCAATAAATGCTGGAGAAGACATGGAGAAAAGGAACCCTCTTACACTGTTGGTGGCAATGCGAACTAGTACAGCCACTATGGAGAACAGTGTGGAGATTCCTTAAAAAACTGGAAATAGAACTGCCATACGACCCAGCAATCCCACTGCTGGGCATACACACTGAGGAAACCAGAATTGAAAGAGACACGTGTACCTCAATGTTCATCACAGCACTGTTTATAATAGCCAGGACATGGAAGCAACCAAATGTCCCTCAGCAGATGAATGGATAAGAAAGGCATGGTACATATACACAATGGATTATTACTCAGCCATTAAAAAGAATACATTTGAATCAGTTCTAATGAGGTAGATGAAACTGGAGCCTATTATACAGAGTGAAGTAAGCCAGAAAGAAAAATACCAATACAGTATACTAACGCATATATATGGAATTTAGAAAGATGGTAATGATAACCTTGTATACGAGACAGCAAAAGAGACACAGATGTATAGAACAGTATTTTGGACTCTGTGGGAGAGGGAGTGGGGGGATGATTTTGGAGAATGGCATTAAAATATGTATAATATCATATAAGAAATGAATCGCCAGCCCAGGTTTGATGCAGGATACAAGAAGCTTGGGGCTGGTGCACTGGGATGACCCAGAGGGATGGTATGGGAAGGGAGGTGGGAGGGGGGTTCAGGATTGGGAACACGTGTACACCCGTGGCAGATTCATGTTGATGTATGGCAAAACCAATACAATATTGTAAAGTAAAAAATAAATAAATAAATAGAAATATATATATATAATATTTTTGGTTATATAATTTTATTTTTTTAATCTCTCTGTTACATATGAAGCAAACTTAAAAGCTTTCTAATTGTTCCTTATAATTTATAGCTATCTAAGTCAACTCAGTAGCAAACTACATAATTTACAATTATATAGATCCATTGTCAAATAACACGTGCTTCATTTGTAGTGAAGATTACTTGTGACACATTATTCCCATTTCCTCCCTCTCAACCTTTTTATTTGTCTAAGAAAGTTCTTACTCTAGATGGATTATTTTTATGTCACCATTTAAGATATTTCTCTTCTTTCTTACTTTAATACTTTCTGATAGTAAATACACCAAAATGTTTATCCTTGTTCTCCTGATGATAAATTTTTTGCTTGTTTTGGTTTTAGTCTCTGTCAGCTTTCAAAACGTTTCTGTTATCCTTATCTCTCTGTCATTTAGATACAATATGCTTAGATGATAGTTTGTTGGTATTTGTTCTCCTATGGATAGTTTGGAGAGTCTTCTCCAACACCACAGTTCAAAAGCATCAATTCTTCTGCACTCAGCTTTCTTTATAGTCCAACTCTCACATCTATATATAACTACTAGAAAAACCATAGCCTTGACTAGATGGACTTTTGTTGGCAAAGGTAATATCTTTGCTTTTTAATATGCTGTCTAGGCTGGTCATAACTTTTCTTCCAAGGAGCAAGCGCCTTCTAATTTCATGGCTGCAATCACCATCTGCAATGATTTTGGAGCCCCCCAATATAAAGTCAACCACTGTTTCCATGGTTTCCCCATCTATTTAAATTGAAGTGATGGGACCTGATCCCATGATCTTAGTTTTATGAATGTTGACCTTAAGCCAACTTTTTCACTCTCCTCTTTCACTTTAATCAAAAGGCTCTTTAGTTCTTCACTTTCTGCCATAAAGGTAGTGTCATCTGCATATCTGAGGTTATTGATATTTTTCCCAGCAGTCTTGATTCCAGCTTGTGCTTCTTCCAGTCCAGGGTTTCTCATGATGTACTCTGCATATAAGTTAAATAACCAGGGTGACAATATACAGCCTTGACATACTCTTTTTCCTATTTGGAACCAGTCTGTTGTTCCATGTCCAGTTCTAACTGTTGCTTCCTGACCTGCATACAGGTTTCTCAAGAGGCAGGTCCGATGGTCTGGTATTCCCATCTCTTTCAGAATTTTCCACAGTTTATTGTGATCCACACAGTCAAAGGCTTTGGCATAGTCAATAAAGCAGAAATAGATGTTTTTCTGGAACTCTCTTGCTTTTTCAATGATCCAGTTGATGTTGGCAATTTGATTTCTGGTTCCTCTGCTTTTTCTAAAACCAGCTTGAACATCTGGAAGTTCATGGTTCACAGTATTTGTTTTTCTTATTCTGACTTACTTCACTCTGTATAATAAGCTTTAGGTTCATCCACCTTGTTAGAACTGACTCAAATGTGTTCCTTTTTACAGCTGAGTAATATTCCATTGTGTATATGTACCACAACTTCTATACCCATTCATCTGTCAATGGACACCTAGGTTGCTTCCATGTTCTAGCTATTATAAATAGTGCTACAATGAACAAGGGGTACATGTGTCTTTTTCAACTTTGATTTCCTCAGGGTATATGACTAGTGGTGGGATTGCTGGGTCATAGGGTGGTTTTATTCCTAGGTTTTTAAGGAATCTCCATACTGTCTTCCATAGTGGCTGTATCAATTTACATTCCCACCAACAGTGCAAGAGTGTTCTCTTTTCTCCACATGCTTTCCAGCATTTATTGTTTGTAGACTTTTTGATAATGGCCATTCTGACCAGTGTGAGGTGATATCTCATTGTAGTTTTGATTTGCATTTCTCTAATAATGAAAGATGCTGGGTATCTTTTCATGTGTTTATTAGCCATTTGTATATCTTCTTTTAAGAAATGTATGTTTAGGTCTTTTCCCCACTTTTTTATTAGGTTATTTGTTTTTCTGGTATTCAGTTTTATGAGCTGCTTCTAAATTTGGAAATTAACCTTTATCAGTTGTTTAATTTGCTATTATTTTCTTTAATTCTAAGGGTTGCTTTTTCACCTTATAGTTCCCTTTGCTGTGCAAAAACCTTAAAGTTTAACTAGGTCCCACTTGCTTATTTCTTCTTTTATTTCCATTAGTCTAGGAGGTGGATCACAGAAAATCTTGCTGTGCTTTATATCATAGAGTGTTTTGCCTATGTTTGCCTATAAGAATTTGATAGTTTCTGGTCTTACACTTAGGTTTTTAATCCATTTTGAATTTATCTTTGTATAGGGTGTTAAAAAGTGTTCTAATTTCATTCTTTACACATAGCTGCCCAGTTTTCCCAGCAGCACTTATTGAAGAGACTGTCTTTGCCCCATTGTATATTTTTGCCCCCTTTATCAAAGTCAAGGTGTCAATATGTGTCTGGGTTTATCTCTGGCCTTTCTATCTTATTTCATTGGTCTATATTTCTATTTTTGTGCCAGTACCATACTGTCTTAATGACTGTAGCTTTGTAGTATAGTCTAAAGACACACCTGTGTCTCCTGTATATCCTCCATTGGCAGATCCTTTACCACTGAGCCACCTGGAAAGTCCATAGATAAATGTATTATATTATTGCTGCTGCTGCTGCTAAGTCACTTCAGTCGTGTCCGACCCTGTGCAACCCCATAGACGGTAGTCCACCAGGCTCCCCTGTCCCTGGGATTCTCCAGGCAAGAACACTGGAGTGGGCTGCCATTTCCTTCTCCAATGCATGAAAGTGAAAAGTGAAAGTGAAGTCGCTCAGTCGTGTTCTACTCTTTGAGACCCCATGGACTGCAGCCCACCAGGCTCCTCTGTCCATGGGATTTTCCAGGCAAGAGTACTGGAGTGGATTAAATTATTAATATATGCAAAAACATAAAAATTTATAGATCTTATATAAATGAGCATAGAGCATATATATAGTTATATATATATATATATATATATAATAGTCACATATTGGATTATGTATTAACTGCATATATCAATAATTTACATATATAATTTGTATATACATATATGTGGTCTTCCAACATGGTGCAGTGGTAAAGAACCTGCTTGCTAATGAAGGAGACATAGAAGATGTGAGTTCAATCCCTGGGTCAGAAAAATCCCCCAGAGGAGGAAATGGCAACCTGTTCCAGTATTCTTGCTGAAAAAAATTCTATGGACAGAGAAGCCTGGTAGGCTACAGTCCATGAGGTCACAAAGAGTCAGACATGACTGAGCACCTGAGAACCCCCATAAATATATGTAAGCATTTATTGGTGCATATTCATAAATCCATAATCTGTAATCTGTGTACCACTCATGTACTACTTCATAAATAATTTTCAAATAACTGAAGCTGACATCATATAATTTTCCATGTCTGAGAATATAGTATCAATTCCTATGCTATATATATTTAGAATGAATTATGTTGAGGACTTCTGTCTGAAGATATACACTGACAGAGTATTATCTAGTTTTCAGTTCAGTTCAGTCACTCAGTCGTGTCTGACTCTCTGTGACCGCATGAATCACAGCACGCCAGGCCTCCCTGTCCATCACCAACTCCCGGAGTTCACTCAAACTCATGTCCATAGAGTTGGTGATGCCATCCAGCCATCTCATCATCTTGGCCCCTTCTCCTCCTGCCCACAATCCGTCCCAGCATCAGGGTCTTTTCCAATGAGTCAACTCTTCACATGAGGTGGAAAAGGATTAGAGTTTCAGCATCAGTCCTTCCAATGAACATCCAGGACTGATCTTCAGAATGGACTGGTTGGATCTCCTTGCAGTCCAAGGGACTCTCAAAAGTCTTCTCCAACACCACAGTTAAAAAGCATCAATTCTTCGGTGCTCAGCTTTCTTCATAGTCCAACTCTCACATCCATACATGACCCCTGGAAAAACATAGCCTTGATTAGACAGACCTTTGTTGGCAAAGAATGGCTCTGCCTTTTAATATACTATCTAGGTTGGTCACAGCTTTCCTTCCAAGGAGTAAGCGTCTTTTAATTTCATGGCTGCAATCACATTCTGCATTGATTTTGGAACCCCCAAGAATAAAAACTGACAGTGTCTCCACTGTTTCCCCATGTATTTCCCATGAAGTGATGTGACCAGATGCCATGATCTTAATTTTCTGAATGTTGAGCTTTAAGCCAACTTTTTCACTGTCCTCTTTCACTTTCATCAAGAGGCTTTTTAATTCCTTTTCACTTTCTCCCATAACGATGGTATCATCTGCATATCTGAGGTTATTGATATCTCTCTCAGCAGTCTTGATTCCAGCTTGTGCTCCTTCAGCCCAGCGTTTCTCATGATATACTCTTCAGTTCAATTCAGTCAATCAGTCGTGTCCAACTCTTTGTGACCCCACAAATAGCAGCACGTCAGGCCTCCTTGTCCATCACCAACTCCCGGAGTTCACCCAGACTCATGTCCATCAAGTCAGTGATGCCATCCAGCCATCTCATCCTCTGTTGTCCCTTCTCCTCCTGCCCCCAGTCCCTCCCAGCATCAGAGTCTTTTCCAATGAGTCAACTCTTCGCATGAGGTGGCCAAAGTATTGGAGTTTCAGCTTTAGTATCATTCCTTCTAAAGAAATCCCAGGGATGATCTCCTTCAGAATGGACTGGTTGGATCTCCTTGCAGTCCAAGGGACTCTCAAGAGTCTTCCCCAACACCACAGTTCAAAAGCATCAACTCTTCGGCGCTCAGCCTTCTTCACAGTCCAATTCTTACATCCATACATGACCACAAGAAAAATCATAGCCTTGACTAGATGAATCTTTGTTGGCAAAGTAATGGCTCTGCTTTTGAATATGCTATCTAGGTTGGTCATAACTTTCCTTCCAAGGGGTAAGCGTCTTTTAATTTCATGGCTGCAGTCACCATCTGCAGTGATTTTGGAGCCCCCAAAAATAAAATCTGACACTGTTTCCACTGTTTCCCATCTATTTCCCATGAAGTGATGGGACCAGATGCCATGATCTTCGTTTTCTGAATGTTGAGTTTTAAGCCAACTTTTTCACTCTCCACTTTCACCTTCATCAAGAGGCTTTTTAGTTCCTCTTCACTTTCTGCCATAAGGGTGGTGTCATCTGCATATCTGAGGTGATTGATATTTCTCCTGGCAATCTTGATTCCAGCTTGTGTTTCTTCCAGTCCAGCGTTTTTCATGATGTACTCTGCATATAAGTTAAATAAGCAGGGTGACAATATACAGCCTTGGCATACTCCTTTTCCTATTTGGAACCAGTCTGTTGTTCCATGTCCAGTTCTAACTGTTGCTTCGATGCCGGGAGCAGGCGAGAGACATTCCACTCGTGACAAAGGTCATGAGGAAGGAGGCTCGGCATATGCAAAGGCGGGATCGAGCCTCAGGAGTCCCCCTGGATATTCTCGAGCATCTACCCGCAAAAAACCAGACTCTGCCTACTTTATTGCTTTGTGCTCTCACCTCTGACTTTACTGAGGGCTGTCCCCTACCACCATCTCGCTCTCTCTGTCAAAGAGTTAACTTACAGCTCCAATTAATAAAGTTCCTGGGCAATTAGGAGTGTTTAAATCCAAACCCCTCAGATAGCTCTCTAACTCACCTGACAAGTTTACCGGGACTCCTACAGCTATGCATACTATTGTTTACAGTCTCCCAGCCTCGAGAGGCATGGGAAGCTTAAGATATTCAAATAGCTTAGAGCCTCTCAGAGAGTTAGAAACTGTCAGAATAAAACTAGTAAAAGATTTCATTGATGAACCAATGCTTGTTGCCAAGTTTTCACATCCCCTAAATTGTATCCTTGAATGTGTATTAACTAATATAGTTGGTATGTACAAAAAATAAGTAGTGGCCTTGGTGTTAGTAACTTTAGACCCTTAAGGTAATAAATTCTTTCCTTTGTTGTAAACCCATTACACATCTGCCCTATAGGAATGCAATTTTATCTTCGGAAGATGGTGCCAAACCTTAAAATAATTACTCTTAGGGAAAATAAGTCTTTGTTGATAATTCTTTGTCAAGAGTCATAAAATGTTAATAAGCCTTCTGGCCAGAAGATGATGTAAATCACCCAAACCATTTGTATACGATAAATTTGCAGGAAAGAAACCCTGGTTTTTGATAAGGATCAAAGACTGCTGACTTTGCATCCCCTATTATCCTCTATGTGTAACTTAGGGTATATAAGCCCCTGTTGAAAATAAAGCTACGGGCTTTGCTCACCAAAGCTTGGTCTCCCCATGTCATTCTTCCCCTCAATTTCCAGCTGAGTCCCCATCTGGAGCACGGATATCCTCTGCGACCATTTATTTGCCTGGGCTTCTAAGACCCACTCGAGAAGGTGTCTAAGGTGGGGCACCTTCCACTATTCAAGAGGGCGCCTGCAGCCTCCATGGTCAGAGCTACCCTGGTGTCATGGGTTATATTGATTTTCCGCGTAAACCAAGCTACTCAGCTTCTTTTCTCCACTGAATTTTCCTACTGAGCTATCTTCATTCTATTATTCTTTATATCTTTGATGAATAAATAAATAAATAGTTGCCGACGCCGTCTCCCCTTCGAATACCCTGGAGCAGCTGGGGCTGGACCTCGGCACTTCCTGACCTGCATACAGATTTCTCAAGAGGCATATCAGGTGGTCTGGTATTCCCATCTCTTTCAGAATTTTCCACAGTTTATTGTGATCCACACAGTCAAAGGCTTTGGCATAGTCAATAGAGCAGAGATAGATGATTTTCTGGAACTCTCTTGCTTTTTTGATGATCCAGCGGATGTCTGCAATTTGATCTCTGGTTCCTCTGCCTTTTCTAAAACCAGCTTGAACATCAGGAAGTTCACGGTTCATGTATTGCTGAAGCCTGGCTTGGAGAATTTTGAGCATTACTTTACTAGCATGTGGGATGAGTGAAATTGTGCAGTAGTTTGAGCATTCTTTGGCATTGCCTTTCTTTGGGATTGGAATGAAAACTGACCTTTTCCAGTCCTGTGGACACTGCAGAGTTCCAAATTTGCTGGCATAGTGAGTGCAGCACTTTCACAGCATTATCTTTCACGATTTGGAATAGTTCAACTGGAATTCCATCACCTCCAATAGCTTTGTTTGTAGTGATGCTTCCTAAGGCCCACTTGACATCACATTCCAGGATGTCTGGCTCTAGGTCAGTGATCACACCGTCGTTATTATCTGGGTCATGAAGATCTTTTTTGTACTCTGCTTATAAGTTAAATAAGCAGGGTGACAATATACAGCCTTGACATACTCCTTTGTCTATTTTTATTACTATTTAATTTATTAAATTCAATAGAGATAATGATGATTGAATGTTATGTTTTATTTTAGCATTTCAGCTTCAAATATCTGAAATTCTATTAGAAGAAAGTCATAATTATTGAGGCTATGGAAGAGCTTTTTTTCCTCTCTCTCTCTTTTGTTTGTTCTTGAATACCTATTGACTTGGTGTTTTGAGTTAATGTGGGATAATAAATGAAAGAGATTGGGCAGATCATGTAGAAGGTGTTAAAATTCAAGAAAAGACAGTCTTTTTAATAAGTGGTGCTGAGAAAACTGGAAAGCTACATGTAAATCAATAAGACTAGAACATTTCCTCACACTATATACAAAAATAAATTGAAATTAGGTTCAATACCTAAATGGAAGAACTAAAAACATAATACGCCTAGAAGAAAACATAAGCAGAAGAATCTTTTAAATATATGGTAGCAATATTTTTAGACCTATCTCTTAGCTGTTTAGTCATTAAATCATATCCAACTCCTTTGCAACTCCAAAGACTGTAGCTTGTCCAGTTCCTCTGTCCATGTGATTTCCCAGGCAAGAATACTGGGGTAGGTTGCCATTTCCTTCTCCAGGGGATCTTCCTGACCCTGGAGTTGAACCCAAGTCTTCTGCATTGTATTTACCATTGAACCACCTGGAAAGTCCTAGCAAAAAAATAACAAATAAGACCTAACTGTATTTAAAAGGTTTTCTATAGCAGAACAAAAATCTACCAAATAAAAGGATAACTTGCAGAAAGGGAAAAAGATATTCTCAAAAGATATAACCAACAAAAGTTTAATATCTAAAATATGCAAGTTGTTCATATAACTCAATATAAAAAAAAAAGTACCACAATCAAAAAATGTACAGAGAAATTTAGTTTTCCAAGAAAGACATAGAGATAGCTAACAGGCACAATAAAGTTGCTCAACATCATCAATTATTAGAAGAATGTAAATCAGAGAAATAAGGTATCGTCTCACACTTGTCAAAGCGGCTCTCACAAAAAAAAAGTCTACAAATGACCAATGTTGGCCAGAAAGTGAAAAAAGTAAGCTTGTACACAGTTGGTGAGGATGAAAATTGGAATAGCCATTTTGGAAAACAGCATAGAAGTTCCTCAAAAACCTAAAATTAGAACTATCATATGATGCAGCAATTCTACTCCTGGTTATATACTCCTCAAAAATGAAAACACTAATTCAAAAAAATAAATGAACCCAATGTTCATAGCAGTACTATTTACAATAGTCAAGATATGGAAGCAACCCAAGTATCCATCAACACACAAATGGATAAAATAGTGGTATGTATGTGCAATGAAATATTACTCAGCCATAAAAAATGATGAAATACTGCCATTCACAGCAACATGGATGGATTTGGAGGGCATTATGCTAAGTGAAGTAAATCAGACAGAGAAAGACAAATGCTATATGATATCTCTTATATGAAATGTAAAAATTAATACAAATGAATGTACATAGCAAAGCAGAAATAGACTCAACAGATAAAGAAAATAAACTAGTGGTTACCAGTGAGGACAGAGAGAGTGGGAATGGCAACATAGTTGTATGGAATTAAGAGATACAGACTACTATCTGTAGAATAGATAAACAACAAGGATATACAGTATAGCAAAGGAAATATAGCCATTATCTTCTAGTAATTTTTAATGGAGTATAGTCTGTACAAATACTGAGTCACATGCTGAATATTTGAAACTAATATAAGGTTGTAAATCAACTATATTTCAATAAAAATAAGTTAGTAAAATTCATATTTAAGAATTTTTGGGAAGAGACTCTTTTGACTCTTCATTTCTAAAGTGATAATCTGTTCAAATCAAAATATGTACAATATAAATCTTTCCTTCTTTCTTACCTTCTCCCCTCTCTCCCACATTTCTTCCTTCTTTCTTTCCTTCCTCCCTTCCATCCTTCTTCAGTACAATTAGATTCACTCCCTTCAGTTATTCAAAAGAGGTAAAATCTTTAGTCCTAAGATTTTTTCTTGTGATCAAATACGATTTTCTTAAATTTGTAAAACAGTTCATATAAAGTAGATTTTCATTGAGTTAGACAAGGCTGTCATCCTAGTGTGATTAGATTGACTAGTTTTCTGTGAGTATGGTTTCAGTGTGTCTGCCCTCTAATGCCCTCTTGCAACACCTACCATCTTACTTGGGTTTCTCTTACCTTGGACGTGGGGTATCTCTTCACGGCTGCTCCAGCAAAGTGCAGCCGCTGCTCCTTACCTTGGACGAGGGGTATCTCCTCACTGCCTCCCCTTCTGATCTTGAACCTGGAATAGCACCTCTAGGCCCTCCTGCGCCCGCGCAGCCACCGCTCCTTGGAGGTGCGGTTCCTCTCCCCGGCCGCGGCCCCTGGCCTCAGGCATTGGGTAAGTCCTCCGGGCCGCCTCCCCTGGCCTCGGACGTGGGGTAGCTCCTCTCGGCTGTTCCTGCGCCATCACAGCCTGGACTCTCGGCCACTGCCCCTGACCTCGGACATGGGGTAACGCCTCTTGGCCACCTCCCCTCGGGCATGGGGTCCTCCTGGCTTCTGCTCCGACCTCGGACATGGGGTAGCTCCTCTCGGCCACACTAAGTGCACCGGTCACAGCCGCCTGCATCAGGCTCGGGCATTCGGGCTTGCCGCCCTTGGGCGGACCTGGCGCCTTGTTCGGCTCTGCCGCCTCCTCCTGGCCGCAGTCCGATCACACCTCCACAGGCACCACGGTGAAGTTGGTGGACATGGTGAGCCCAGAGCTCCCGCCACTCTACACTCCCCACTAGGCTCCGCGTGCCCAGGCACGGCTCCACCCACTCCCGCCAACTAAGCCATGCCCAAGGGGCCACCCAAGACGAGCAGGTCATGGTGGAGAGGTCTGACAGAATGTGGTCCAATGGAGAGGGAATGGCAATCCACTTCAGTATTCTTGCCTTGAGAACCCCATGAACAGTATGAAAAGGCAAAATGATAGGATACTGAAAGAGGAACTCCCCAGGTCAGTAGGTGCCCAATATGCTACTGAAGATCAGTGGAGAAATAACTCCAGAAAGAATGAAGGGATGGAGCCAAAGCAAAAACAATACCCAGTTGTGGATATGGCTGGTGATAGAAGCAAGGCCCAATGCTATAAGAGCATTATTGCAAAAGAACCTGGAATGTTAGGTCCATGAATCAAGGCAAATTGGAAGTGGTCAAACAAAAGATGTCAAGAGTGAATGTCAACATTCTAGGAATCAGCGAACTAAAATGGACTGGAATGGGTGAATTTAAATCAGATGACCGTTATATCTACTACTGTGGGCAGGAATCCCTCAGAAGAAATGGAGTAGCCATTATGGTCAACGAAAGAGTCCAAAATGCAGTACTTGGATGCAGTCTCAAAAACAACCGAATGATCTCTGTTCGTTTCCAAGACAAACCATTCAATATCACAGTAATCCAAGTCTATGGCCCAACAAGTAATGCTGAAGAAGATGAAGTTGAATGGTTCTATGAAGACCTATAAGACCTTTTAAAACGAACACCCAAAAAAGATGTCCTTTTCATTATAGGGGACTGGAATGCAAAAGGAGGAAGTCAAGAAACACCTGGAGTAATAGGCAAATTTGGCCTTAGAATACGGAATGAAGCAGGGCAAAGACTAATAAAGTTTTGCCAAGAAAATGCACTGGTCATAGCAAACACCCTCTTCCAACAACTAAAGAGAAGATTCTACACATGGACATCACCAGATGGTCAACACCAAAATCAGATTGATTATATTCTTTGCAGCCAAATATGGAGAAGCTCTATACAGTCAGCAAAAACAAGACCAGGAGCTGACTGTGGCTCAGACCATAAACTCCTTATTGCCAAATTCAGACTTAAATTGAAGAAAGTAGGGAAAACCACTAGACCATTCAGGTATGACCTAAATCAAATCCCTTATGATAATACAGTGGAAGTGAGAAATAGATTTATGGGCCTAGATCTGATAGATAAAGTGCCTGATGAACTATGGACTGAGGTTCATGACATTGTACAGGAGACAGGGATCAAGACCATCCCCAAGAAAAAGAAATGAAAAAAGCAAAATGACTGTCTGAGGAGGCCTTACAAATAGCTGTGAAAAGAAGATAAGTGAAAAGCAAAGGAGAAAAGGAAAGATATAAGCATCTGAATGCAGAATTCCAAAGAATAGCAAGAAGAGATAAGAAAGCCTTCTTCAGCGATCAATGCAAAGAAATAGAGGAAAAAAACAGAATGGGAAAGACTAGAGATCTCTTCAAGAAAATTAGAGATACCAAGGGAATATTTCATGCAAAGATGGGCTCGATAAAGGACAGAAATGGTATGGACCTAACAGAAGAAGATATTAAGAAGAGGTGGCCAGAATACACAGAAGAACTGTACAAAAAAGATCTTCACGACCCAGATAATCATGATGGTGTGATCACTCACCTAGAGCCAGACATCCTGGAATGTGAAGTCAAGTGGGCCTTAGAAAGCATCACTACGAACAAAGCCAGTTTCAGTTGATTCCAGTTGAGCTATTTCAAATCCTGAAACATGATGCTGTGAAAGTGCTGTACTCAATATGCCAGCAAATTTGGAAAACTCAGCAGTGGCCCCAGGACTGGAAAAGGTCAGTTTTCATTCCAATCCCAAAGAAAGGCAATGCCAAACAATGCTCAAACTACTGCACAATTGCACTCATCTCACACGCTAGTAAAGTAATGCTCAAAATTCTCCAAGCCAGGCTTCAGCAATACATGAACTGTGAACTTCCAGATGTTCAAAATGGTTTTAGAAAAGGCAGAGGACGTGTATACCTGTGGCGGAGTCATGTTGATATATGGCAAAATCAATACAATATTGTAAAGTTAAAAAATAAAATAAATTTAAAAAAAAAAGAAAAAGAAAGAAAATAAGAGAGGATAGCAAAAAAAAAAAAAAAAACAAAAACAAGGAAGAAAAGGCAGAGGAACCAGAGACCAAATTGCCACCATCTGCTGGATCATTGAAAAAGCAAGAGTGTTCCAGAGAAACATCTATTTCTGCTTTATTGACTATGCCAAAGCCTTTGACTGTGTGGATCACAATAAACTGTGGAAAATTCTTCAAGAGATGGGAATACCAGACCACCTGACCTGCCTCTTGAGAAACCTGTATGCAAGTCAGGAAGCAACAGTTAGAACTGGACATGGAACAACAGACTGGTTCCAAATAGGAAAAGGAGTACATCAAGTCTGTATATTTTCACCCTGCTTATTTAACTTATATGCAGAGTACATCATGAGAAACCCTGAGCTGGATGAGGCACAAGCTGGAATCAAGTTTGCTGGGAGAAATATCAATAACCTCAGATATGCAGATGACACCACCCTTATGGCAGAAAGTGAAGAGGAACTAAAAAGCCTCTTGATGAAGGTGAAAGAGGAGAGTGAAAAAGTTGGCTTAAAACTCAACATTCAGAAAACGAAGATCATGGCACCTGGTCCCATCACTTCATGGGAAATAGATGGGGAAACAGTGTCAGACTTTATTTTTGGGGGCTCCAAAATCACTGCAGATGGTGACTGCAGCCATGAAATTAAAAGACGCTTACCCCTTGGAAGGAAAGTTATGACCAACCTAGATAGCATATTGAGAGGCAGAAACATTACTTTGTCAACAAAGGTCCATCTAGTCAAGCCTATGGTTTTTCTAGTGGTCATGTATGGATGTGAGAGTTGGACTGTGAAGAAAGCTGAGGGCTGAAGAATTGATGCTTTTGAACTGCGGTGTTGGAGAAGACTCTTGAGAGTCCTTGGACTGCAAGGAGATCCAACCAGTCCATTCTGAAGATGAGCCCTGGGATTTCTTTGGAAGGAATGATGCTAAAACTGAAACTCCTGTATTTTGGCCACCTCATGTGAAGAGTTGACTCATTGGAAAAGACTCTGATGCTGGGAGGGATTGTGGGCAGGAGGAGAAGGGGACGACAGAGGATGAGATGGCTGGATGGCATCACTGACTCGATGGACGTGAGTCTGAGTGAACTCCAGGAGTTGGTGATGGACAGGGAGGCCTGGCGTGCTGCAATTCATGGGGTCGCAAAGAGTCGGACACGACTGAGCGACTGAACTGAACTGAACTGAACTAAAAGTAGATTTTCTTCACTTTAACATGTGAAGAAAGATACCTGGATATTTTTTGCTCCAATTACAACTGTGTACAACCTATGTGTATTTTCAATGTTAATTTTTTTGATGAATTTAATCACATGTATTTTAATAGTGCTTTTTCTGTCTTCAGATAAAGATGTTGGCTTCTCCATGATTCCTGCATATTTTGACAACATCTAAATGTATGGATTCCAATCTGTTTATCTAATTAAAAATCTAATTAAATCTGTTTAATCTGTTTATCTAATTAAAAATTTAATTAAAATATCTAAAGATATTTTAATCATATAATCATGAGAAATAATTCCCTTGAAAACATTTTGATGAATATTTCCTGCAACTTTCATATATATATACATATATGTGCATATTTTATATTAATATTGATTATTCATTTGAAATTTATTTTATCAAAATTACATGAAGTAAGGTATAAATTGGTTTTTTTAAACAATTAGTTACCTTAAAAATAATTCATCTCTACCATAATTAATGATTTTCATTATATACACACAAAAGAACACACCCCAAAATGCAAATTACATGGCTGGTGTCCAGCATATCTTATGATGGAATGCCTCTGTCATTTATTCTTATAGCTGAGGTTCAAAGTTCAGAAAAAAGTATCATGACAAAGTATGAACACAGAACAAATGTCATTTTAATTAATTTACCAAATATGAATTATATAATGTTTTTTAAATTAATGCAAACAGGGAACATGAAAGCAAAGTATATTGATACAAAACAAATTGACACAAAACCTAAATCTGAGTGATGTCATTATGCCAGTAATGCTTACTGTAGAGATCACTGAAAATATTTCTCCAGCCACATTCTCAAAGCCCCCTTGACTTCTTTATTCCTCACACTGTATATAAGTGGGTTCAACACAGGTGTGAAGATGGTGTAAAAGGCAGAGACTACTTTGTCATGAGCCACTGAACGATAGGATTTGGGCCGCATGTAGATAAATATGATGGTGCCATAGAAAAACCCCACCACAGCCAGGTGGGAGGAACAAGTAGCAAAAGCTTTCTTCCTGGCTGCAGCAGAATGCATGCGGAGCACAGTGATCAGGATGAGACCGTAGGAAGCCAAAATGAAAGACACTGGGATCAAAAGCATCAGGACACAGCAGATGTACATGAAAAATTCAAAAATCATGGTGTCTGTACAGGCAAGGCGAACAAGCGATGGTGCCTCACAAAAGAAGTGGTTGATTTCTCGAGAATGGCAGTAAGGGAAGCTCAGGGTGACACCAGCCTGCATCAGCCCATCCACTCCTCCCAAAAGCCAGGAACCGGCTGTCATGTGCAAGCAGAGCTTCTGATTCATGAGGATTGGGTATCGCAGGGGATGACATATGGCCACATAGCGGTCATAGGCCATGGCCGCTAAGAGAAAGCACTCGCCCCCTTCCAGAGTGACAAACAGGAAGATCTGGGCACCACAGCCAGCAGAAGAGATAGACCTGATGTGCATCAGGTAGTTGCCTACCATTTTGGGAACAACAGTGAGGACCAGCATCACGTCCATGAGGGAGAGCTGGCTAAGCAGGAAGTACATCGGTGTGCACAGCCGGGAATCCATGCGAATGAGCATGATCATGAAGATATTGCTCATCAGGGAGGTGAGGAAGGTCATGAGAACCACAGAAAAGAAAAATATATGGATTTGTGTGTAGTTAAGGAGCCCTAAAAGAATGAAGTTTATTCCCGTGGTGTCATTTGTATTTTCCATGGCTTCAGTTATTCCTAGAAGACAATGAATAATTAGGAAACGATACTTGCTTAAAAGGAACCTTGAGCATTTCCTTTTGAAACTTGATGGCACAGAAAAAAAATGAGACTCGGAGGAAAAATTATGACTTAAATTCTTTCACTGCATCAGAAGATGTTTGGCTTGGCATCCTATTCTCCATATCTTTGTAATTACACATTATTTTTTATCCAAATAAATTATATATGCATACATAATAATATCAATTACATTTCTATTATTTTTGTATATTTTATCAGTATGGAGTATCTGAGTAACTGAATCTCTAACTTTTTCACTCCTATCAGCTGTTGATTTTTGTTTAAATCGCTCTATATGTGGTACTATTAGATATTGTTATTTGCAATAATCATGGCCAATAACAGAAAAGTAAAAAGAAAAAAAGTATGTTTTAATTTACAAATTCCTTAGTAATGAATGAGCCAGAACTGTTCATTAATCTATCAGATTACTTTTGCAAATTTTCTGTGAATATCTCTTTTCCATGATTAATATTGAGTTGTCTGAATTTTCCTTATAGATTTAAATAATTTCTTATCTGTATTTTATGTACATTGTTCTGATTTGTTGCTTATATGGTAAATATCTTCCTCAGCCTATATAAACTTATTAACAATTTTTGTTACATCATTTTGAACTAAATTTTATATATTATGTATATTTGAGATATTATATGTTATTTATTTAACATTAATGGGCTAGATTACATTTGTAGATTGTCTCAGCCCATAACAGTGTGAATGTATATGTTTGGAATAAGTTTGGTATTATTTTTCAGTTTGATCTATGCTTATCAAATATACTATCCTTACAAAATGTATTTTTTAGAGTTCATTTTTTATTACATGATGTGAATTGATAAGGCTCTACCTTTAGGGAGTTGCTGAATAACATGTAGCTCAATGTAAAATTCCTCCAATTAATCCAAGCCAGATTCAGTGCAAATAAGGGATAGAGACTGAATTACAGAATACATAAATAACATGAAAAAAATCCAAAATCATGTCAAAATTCACTTAGGAAATATTTGTGAGCTTTAAGTAGGTGCTGCATGCTTAGTCACTTCAGTCATATCCAACTCTTTGTGACCTTAGGTTACCGACACCCTTATTGATTTAGTTTCCGGACTTCTGACTCAGGAAATTCATAGGTTACTGGACTGTCTTCAAGCACTATCTTCATTTGCTCTGCTTCTGGTCTCTATTCAAATTGAAAACTATTAACTAATCAACTAATATTCATGCTTAAGAAAAGCCTCTTGACATATTTTTCATATGAAGAGTTCCTTTAAATATGATTTTGAAAGTCTTGCATGGATTTACAATTGAAGAATAAATTATTTTAAACTAATAGCTTTTAAACAATTCACTATGATAACCTCACACATTTAATTCAGTCTTATATTTCCAAATAAAAACTCATGTAAAATACCTACATGTTTCACATTTAAGCAAAAGGAAATCTAAAATTCAGAAAGCCATGTTGCTCACTAATAATACACATTAAAAATTAGAGAACTTTACAATATTGTATTGGTTTTGCTATATATCAACATGAATCCGCCACAGGTGTACACGTGTTCCCCATCCTGAACCCTCCTCCCTCCTCCCTCCCCGTACCATCCCTCTGGGTCGTCCCAGTGCACCAGCCCCAAACATCCAGTATTGTGCATTGAACCTGGACTGGCAACTCATTTCATATATGATATTATACATGTTTCAGTGCCATTCTCCCAAATCATCCCACCCTCTCCCTCTCCCACAAAAATGAAAAAAATAAAAAAATAAATAAAATATCTTTAAAAAATTAAAAAATAAAATAGAATATGTAATAAAATAGAATAAAATAAAAAATAAAAATAAAAAATAAAATAAAATAGAATAGTAACTATTTTGAAAGTTAAAAAATAAATAAATGAATGGGGAAAAATGGAAAAAAAAATAAAAATTAGAGAACTTATAGCAGCCTTTGTCTTCCTAATCCAATAGAATGATTCAATAAAATGTTTCTCTTTAATTTTATGATCTAGAAGTAATGAATTCAGAAGTAGGCTTTTTGAGTTTGAACATCCATGTCACTGATGAGTAGTTGAATGAATTTTAGAAATTTAAATAGACATCTGTTAAAATAGTTTTCTAATGTGAAAAAATGATATGAAAAAATATTATCTATTTCTTTTTTTTTTTTTTTAATCTATTTCTTTTAGGATTGTTTGATAATTAGGAGAACAAGTATATGTAAGTGCATTATAAACTGCATGGCACAGTAAAATAACTCTACAAAAATTAGCCTTAATAATACATTGGTGCTATTAATATCAGCCATAAATAGATGTTTTCCACCAGAATAATTTGTAAGTAAAATCAGAAATTGAGAATTGTCATATAATATCATTCAACTCATTTTTTAAATTAGAAACAGTTTAGGTGATATAGTATTTACAATATCTTTATGGGTTGGACTCTATATTCTATCCACTGTTTATGAACTCTTGGAACACAGAACAATGATATATCTATCTTCATAGTAAGTTTAGTCATTCTAAGACTATAAGTTCTTCAGTTACTACTAATTGTGAAACACTTTCTTATGTGTTTGCATGCTCAGTCACTAAGTGGTGTCCAACTCTGTGAACTAATGGACTGTAGCCCACCAGGCTCCTCTGTCCATAGGATTTTCCAAGCAAGAATACCAGAGTGGGTTGTCATTTCCTTCTCCATCTTACGCTTTTACTGTAAGAGTTTTAATGTGTCATGGAACTTATCAGACATGAAATAATGTATTTCCTTCTTAAAAATTTTAAAACACTAGGATAAAAAGGTGAAATATTATTATATGTTATTTCATGTAATTTGACAAAGTTCAAAGAATAAGATAGATTTCAGAGTCAATAGAATATCTAGACATTTATGCTATTGTTCTGCACATTGAAAGCAGTATAAAATCACTTGTTTGTTTTCTGGTTGTATAAAGTCTAAAAATCCTTTTTGATCCACTGTTTCATTTCTGTCTGCACTTTAATGTGGTTTCCCTAGAATTAGCAAAGTTTTGCCCTGCTTGGCTATCTATGATGCTGTGTTACATGCTTTTTGTCAAATAAATTGTTCTGACTCTTGTACAGCATTTCTCTTCAATTTGTCCATATATTTTAAAGCTGAAACAACTCTGATTTCACATCAACATGCTACAGTTGTGACAACTCAGACATATATGGATAACAATTATAGAAATTATTTCAAGTACTATCTTGATATGCATCTTGATATGCATTCTCATAAAATGTCACAATAGCTAAATGAAGTAGACATTAAAATTTTAGAATTCCACACTTAAAAAGAGTTTGACTAAATTGTTTTTTCCATGGAAAATCAAGGGGAGAAACCACGTAGCAAAGAAAACAACATATGTTCAGAATCCACGTTCTGGAAATTAATTTTCCATGCTAAATTACGTCCCCTATTTTATTTATTTATTTGTTCCAGTTGTAATCTTGATAGTGAGAAGATGGATACTTTGAGTAAACAACAAAATAAAATAATAGACTCTCAAACTTATGTGCTGGATTGCATGGTTATTTTTCTTATATTAAAGTAAAAAAGTAAAAGTCCGACTGTTTGGGACCCCATGGACTATTCAGTCCTCAGAATTCTCCAGGCCAGAATACTGTCTCCAGGGGATTTTCCTAACCCAGGGATCGAACCCCGGTCTACCTGTACCGCAGGTGGATTTTTTACCAGCTGAACCCCAAAGGATTCTTCCTTGATAACTCAGTTGGTAAAGAACCCGCTTGCAATGCAGGAGACCGCGGTTCAATTCCTGGATCAGGGAATCCCAAAAATACTGGAGTGGGTAGCCTATCCTTTCTCCAGGAAATCTTCCCAACACAGGAATAGAACTGGGGTCTCCTGCATTGCAGGCAGATTCTTTATCAACTGGCTATCGGGGAAGCCCTATTGGAGGCATATCAACCTATGAAAATAAATATGGGAACTCTGGATCAGGCCTTGCCTGTGTTCCATATCCTTGCCAGCACCCCTGAACTTGGGATTCCCTTGTGGCTCAGCTGATAAAGAGTCCTCCTGCAATGAGGGAAACCTGGGTTCGATTCCTGGGTTGGGAAGATCCCCTGGGGAAGGGAAAGGCTACCCACTCCAGTATTGTGGCCTAGAGAATTCCATGGGGTCAACCAGTTGGACACAACTGAGCGACTTTCATATATTAATAATTAATAAATTAGTTAAATTATGAAAACTATTGGTCATATTGACTCTGGATTGATGCAATTCCTAATATCAGTTTTGCTAGCAAATAAATCTCGACCCAGAGGGATGGTATAGGGAGAGAGGTGGGAGGGGGGTTCAGGATGGGGAACACATGTACACCCGTTGCGGATGCATGTTGATGTATGGCAAAACCAATACAATATTGTAAAGTAAAAAAATAAATAAATAATAATAATTAATAAATCTCATTGCAGAGAAATGGAGCAAATTTATAAAAATATTTGCTTAAGTACAAGAAATATATATATATATATAAGAATGTTAGTTTAACCAAGAAAACACAGAAACTTCTGTCCTTTCATAAAGATTAATAAAGAACTCCCTCAGAAGATTCCAGGTCATCCACAAATCAAGCAGCAGGAATTGAGGTAAGTGTGTAGTCCCATGCCTCAAACAGAGACCTTTCTATTTTGTATTCTGGTAGCTGCAAATTCCATGACTTTAGGCACACCCAATGGGTCTCAAATTTTTGTTTTGAAAATAAATACATAATTACATAATAAGATTTTTATAAAATAGTGTAAAAGAGTGCTTAATTTGATTAACAGAAGTTGAGTGAGTTCTTATAAAAAGTAGTCACTACTGTTTTTATGTACTAAAAAGCTATCACTTTTCTGAAAGAATACTAACAAATAGGATATAGGGTTGGAGCTTGACCAAATTCCAAGTCTAAAGAGCTCTTCTATATATTGTGCAAAATTACAATTTGATAAATTCATGTAATATTCACATACAAAATGCACAGTTTCATTATAAAGAAATCCACATATTAAAAATAATAATTTTTATAAATTAAAAGTTGGATTTGTTTCCTTTGATAATATGCATTACCAATTGGAATATATTGAAAAATGTGTAGGGTAAAATTTAAAATCTCTATAGCATTAATAGCAGTTTGGCAATATTGAATGAGAATTTTAGAACTACCCTTATCCTTTGGAGCCGCTACTAACATGTTTTTTCTAGATTCCATTCTTTAAAATATCTCAAATGAAAATGAAAAACACCGTGTATACACAAAATGATTTTTAAGTTGTTTTAAAATGTGTAATGAAAATACATATAATGGAAATATTAAATTGCAGTGTGAATTACAATATAACAGAATGGTCTTACATATCATGTTAATTGAAAGAGGCAAACTCACATTTGAAATTTTTATCAGAAAGTAAAAGGGAATAATTATGATGCTGAATTCATTTTAGATACTTTAATTTCTCTCTTTTCAAATGTTATGAATTATTATACTTTCTTAAAATTATAAAAATAAAATACTCAAGCACACTAGAGAATACTACCCCAAGTTTTACACATTCAAAGTCCTGGCACTCACCTACCACAGGAACAGCCACTGGGCAGATGACGCCTAGTCTTCATAGCTCTGGCCCCTGGATCACTGCTTAAATCTTGCCAATTTATTCCATTTTAATAAATGCAGGAGCTTAGGTCTCCCTAAGCAAAACCTTAGGGAGTCCTGAGTTCCAGCCTCTGGAAATGACAATGGGAACACATTTAGCAGATACAGATGACCAAGGGCTATCTCCATTTATTGCCTCTATGCAGATTATTTTCAGTCTCAGAATATTTGATTTCTAGATAAAATGTCATGGTTCACTCACATAATACTAAAATCAGACTTGACTATTTTGAAAGTGAGATTCCCTCAACAATGGTATTAAATAAGATAACATGCAGAAAGTATTTATCCCATATCCAAGAATGTCTCTAATCCCCTTAGCCTATACTCCACTAATAACCCATTGGCCAGGAAATACTAGTAATTACATAGAGGACAGAGTGTTATAGAAACATCTTGTCCCCAAAGGCATTCTTTGAATTCTCTGTTCTTGAATCTTTCTACCTATATGATTTAAGTTATATTATTTTTCTGAGATTAAATTTAATCATCTATAAAAGGAGTGGGTAATAATGTCTCTCTCAATGTTATTTGTAGAGTTTAATATATAAAATGAATATGAGGCACTAATATATAAAAAAGTGTTGGCTGACTTCTTTCCTTTCACTCTAGTCTAGCAGACAATCTTGCCCTCAATACTGAGAGAAGTTACTTTAAAAAAGAATAAAAAGAATGTTTCACTTGTCAACAAATACTTTCTTATATCTAGAAGATTATTACAATGATGAGCTAATTACCAAAACATAAGAATTCAATAACTTATGATTGAACCACTCTGTGTAAGAAGTGATTGGGAAGTAAAAGAGATGATTTAACACATTAATTGATTTTGCTAGGATTCTCCAAACCAGTAGAGAAAAGTATATGTAAATTTTATATTTAAAAAGATATTTACCCACAAACATAATTAATGGAGTAAAAGAATAGAAAAAATATATATATATACACACACATTATCTGTACATGCATAAATCAAATGCTAGTAATTCTATATAATTTAAATAAGAAAAAATAATAATACTTATTAATAATAATAGTATCAATATCAAGTTTCAAAAACTTAATTTTTTTTTGAGGAATTACTGAGTATTCTGCATTGTGCCAAAAAGTTTATTAACATGAATATAATTAAATAATTTTGACTAAGGAATACTCTTCTATTACATAAACTGGAAACACCCTGTAATTCACTGAAATCATTGCAATCTTATACTTCTTAAATTACTGAGTTGTAATACATTTTAAATTGTATTGAAGTATATAAATGTATATAATAAAGTAAAAAATGTATAGTAGAACAGTAAGATAAATTAGCCCCTTTTAAAATCCAAGCATTAAATATTATACAAATGGTGTAGGTAAAGAAATACAATAGTCTTCATCTGAGAAATTCACACCCTGAAGTTCAGAACTGGCTAAGTATTACTAGTTAGGGTTTGGTGTTGCTAAAAGCAGACCTTGGTGTTCTTCTATTAAAATAAACAATTTTGTGGACATCCATGTAGTTAGCATAAACACAGCCCCCTAATGATGTCCACACTCTAATCTCTGCAACTTGTTAGTATGTTAAGTTACATGGCAAAGCAAAGTTAAGGCTACAAATGAAATTAAAAGCAATAATCAGCTGACTTTAAAATAAACAAATTATCCTAGATTATCTAGGTAGGCATGAAGAAATCACTAGAATCTTTATAACTAGAAAAGTGAGGCAAAAGTGAGAATCAGAGAAATGGCAGTGTGAGGACTCAGATTCAATGTTGCTAGCTTTGGAGACTGGGAAAGTGGGTCATCATCCAAGCAATGCAGTAGGCATCCAAATGGTGGAAAGACAAGAAAACTATTCCCTCCCAGAGTTTTCACGAGAAATGTTGCCTGTTATCTCCTTAAGTTTAGCCCTGAAAATAATTTCAGACTTCTGACATCCTGAAGAATAAGATAACAGATAATATTAGTAATTTTTTATAACAGCAATAGGAAGCTATTAACTTCAACATGAAAAACAGCAATTCTGTGACTATGATAGACCAAGGCAACAACAACAAAAAAAGACCACACCAAAATTCCATCTGATCACAGGCACAACGTGAACATTGTCCGAGCCACAAAAGTTACCAACTGTGTCATTTTCCTACTTAATGTGAATAGCTAAGACTTTTTTTTTTTAAACCAATTACTGTGTTAGCATTGGTGCCTTCACTATAGATAACTTTTATAAAGATACTATAGTTTTTTTTTTGTTTGTCTGTTTTTTGTTTCTTTTTTTTTTTTAAGATACTGAAACACAAATTGTCTTCCTGACAGGAGACAATCAGGAGCAAAGCACCTTTTCTTAAATCCTTCCAAAATCACCTAACACAAACCCAGAAAGCATAAGTTATTTCTGACACCCTATTCATATATCTTACATTTCCCCCATGGTGGATGTTCTCTCTCACTGTAACAAGAAATAAACTCAAAATTTTCAAATACAAATGTGTTTCCAGGGATTTCTGGTTAGTTAGCATTGAATATCACCAAAAACTCTCTTATTCCATCTAAAAAGTAACCCTTCTGCTGACTTTGGATATTTTAACCTAGATTTTCCTAACACAGATCAAAAATAATCATAGATCAAATACTTTTTTTTCTTTTCCCAAAATTATATTTGGGAAATTCATGCATAACTTTTGAGGAGCTACCATCTTTTAAAAGTTTATTTAACATACAATGTTCCATTGAATGAATGTGCTGTTGGCTGTAAAGTCACTGAGTCATGTCCAGCTCTCTTGCAACCCCATGAACTATAGCCCACCAAGCTGCTCTCTCCATGGAATTTCCCAGGCAAGAATACTAGAATAGGTAGCCATTTCCTTCTCCAGGGTATCTTCCTGACCCAGGGATCGAACCTGAGTCTCCTGCATTGGCAGGCAGATTTTTTACCACTGAACAACCAGCTAAGCTCCTAATTGAAATAGAGTGACTTATTCTTTCAATGTCAGTGAATATTTGAATAGTGTCATGTTTAAGAATGATACAAATTCCATATAAAAAATAAACTCAAATGGATTAGAGACTTAAATGTAAGACTGGAAACCATAAAACTCTTAGAAGGAAATATAGGCAGAACACTATTTGACATGTATTGCAGCAATATTTTTTGAATCTGTCCT
Source organism: Bos indicus x Bos taurus (assembly GCF_003369695.1). Classification (NCBI taxonomy): domain Eukaryota; kingdom Metazoa; phylum Chordata; class Mammalia; order Artiodactyla; family Bovidae; genus Bos; species Bos indicus x Bos taurus. The sequence continues at coordinate 69,313,484 of NC_040082.1, forward strand.
TTATGGAAAAGTAAACAGAAACAAAAATAAATAAGTAGGATTGAATTAAACTTAAAAGCTTTCACACAGCAAAGGAAACCATTGGCAAACTGAAAAGAAAACCTAACAAATGGGAGAAAATATTTACAAATTATGTGATCCACCAGGGGTTACTATCTAAAATAAATAAGCAGCTCATATAACTCAACAGCAAAAAAAAAAAAAAAGCTTTATGGACAGAATACCTTCATAGGTTATTTCCCAAAGACATACAGATTTCCAACAGGCACTTGAAAAAATATACAACATTGCTATTTATCAGAGAAATGCAAGCCATAATGAAATGTCACCTCACACTTATCAGAATGGCTATCATAAAAAAGACAACAAATAACAAATATTGGCAAAGAAGTAGAGAAAAAGGAACTTGTTGTACACTGTTGGTACATTGTTGGTGCTCATCTAGATTGGTATATGCATTATGGAAAGCAGTATGGGGTTTCTTCAAAAAACTAAAATTAGAACTACTGTAGTATAAAGAAGTTTCAATCCTTCATATGTATTTGAAGAAATCAGAAACACTAATTCAAAAAGATACAAAAGAGACACTGATGTATAGAACAGTCTTATGGACTCTGTGGGAGAGGGAGAGGGTGGGAAGATTTGGGAGAATGGCATTGAAACATGTAAAATATCATGTAAGAAATGAGTTGCCAGTCCAGGTTCGATGCACGATACTGGAGGCTTGGGGCTAGTGCACTGGGACGACCCAGAGGGATGGTATGGAGAGGGAGGAGGGAGGAGGGTTCAGGATGGGGAACACATGTATACCTGTGGCGGATTCATTTTGATATTTGGCAAAACTAATACAATTATGTAAAGTTTAAAAATAAAATAAAATTAGAAAAAAAAAAAGATACAAAAGATAGATGCACCCAAATATTCAGAGCAGAATTGTATATATATTACTTAAAACAACCAAGATACAGAAGTAACCTAAGTGCCAATCTGCAGACAAAGACATAAAGAAAATATGACATATATATGTAATGGAATTGGATTCCCTGATATCTCAGCTGATAAAGAGCCGTTTGCAATGCAGCAGACCCCAGTTCGATTCCTGGGTTGGGAAGATACCCTGGAAAAGGAATAGGATACCCATTCCAGTATTCTTGGGCTTCCCCCGTGGCTCAGATGGTAAAGAATCTGCCTACGATGTGAGAGACCTGGGTTCGATCCCTGGGTTTTGAAAATCCCCTGGAGGAGGGCATGGCAACCCACTCCAGTATTCTTCCCTGGAGACTCCCCAAGGACAGAGGAGCCTGATGGGTTACAGTCCATGGGGTCACAAAGAGTCAAACACCACTGAGCAACCAAGCACTGGACACCATAGCAAGGAGTAGGCAGTACTTGGGTGGCATTTCAAAAATGACAGAATGATCTTGGTTCATTTTCAAGGCAAACCATTCCATATCACAGTAATCCAAGTCTATGTCCCAACCACTAACGATGAAGAAGCTAAAGTTGAATGGTTCTGTTAAGACCTACAAGAACTTCTAGAACCAACATCAAAAAAAAGATGTCCTTCTCATCATAGGGTTCTGGAATGCAAAAGTAGGAAGTCAAGAGATACTTGGAGTAACAGCAAGTTTGGCCTTGGAGTACAAAATGAAATATGGCAAAGGCTAACAGGGTTTTGCCAAGAAAACTCACTGGTTATAGCAAACATCCACTTTCAAGAACAAAAGAGATGACTGTACATATGGATATCATCTGATGGTCAATACTGAAATCAGATTGATTGTATTCTTTGCAGACAAAGATGAAGAAGCTCTCTACAGTCAGTCACAGGGAACTGACTGTGGCTCAGATCATGAACTCCTTATTGCCAAATTCAGACTTAAATTAAAGAAAGTAGAGGAAAACCACTAGACCATTCATAATGATCTAAATCAAATCCCTTATAATTATACAGGGAAAGTTACAAAGAGATTCAAGGGATTAGATCTGATAGAATGCCTGAAAAACTATGGAAAGAGGTTGTAACACTTTACAGTTGGCGGTAATCAAAACTATCCCCAAGAAAAAGAAATACAAAAAGGCAAAATGATTCTCTGAGGAGGCCTTACAAATCGCTGAAAAAAGAAGAGAAATGAAAGTCAAAGGAGAAAAGAAAGATATACCATCTGAATGCAGAGTTCCAAACAACAGCAAGGAGACATAAGAAAGCCTTCTTAAGTAAATAATGCAAAGAAATAAAGGAAAACAATAGAATGGGAAATACAAGAGATCTCCTCAAGAAAATTAGAGATATCAAAGTAACATTTCATGAAAAGATGGGCACAGTAAAGGACAGAAATGGCAGGAATCTAAGAGAAGCAGAAGAGATTAAGAAAAGGTGGCAAGAATACACAGAAGAACTATACAAAAAAGATCTTCATGACGCAGATAATCACAATGGTGCGATTGTTCACCTAGAACCACATGTCTTGGAGTATGAAGTCAAGTGGGCCTTAGAAAGCATTACTACCAACAAAGCTAGTGGAGGTGATGAATTTCCAACTGAGCTATTTCAAATCCTAAAAGATGATGCTGTTAAAGCACTGTGATCAATATATCAGCAAATTTGGAAAACTCAGTAGTGGCCACAAGATTGAAAAAGGTCAGTTTTCATTTCAAATGCTGAAGAAGGACAATACCAAAAAATGTTCAAGCTACCATATAATTGCACTCATTTTACAGATATCAAAGTAATAGTCAAAATTCTCCAAGCTAGGCTTCAGCAGTATGTGAACCAAATAGCTTACAGATATACAAGCATCACTTTTTGGATTTGTAATAACTCAACTGGAATTCCATCAACTCCACTAGCTTAATTCATAGTGATGATTCCTAAGGCCCACTTGACTTCACATTCCAGGATGTATGGCTCTAGGTGAGTGATCACACCATCATGGTTATCTGGGTCATGACGTTCTTCTGTGTATTCCTGCCACCTCTTCTTAATATCTTCTGCTTCTGTTAGGTCCATTCCATTTCTGTCCTTTATTGTGCCCATCTTTGCATGAAATCATCCCTTGCTATTTCTAATTTTCTTGAAAATATCACTAGTTTTTCCCATTCCGTTGTTTTCCCCCATTTCTTTGTGTTGATCACTGAGGAAGACCTTCTTATCTTTCCTTGCTATTCTTTGGAACTCTGCTTTCAAATGAGTATTTCTTTTTCTCCTTTGCCTTTCACTTCTGTTCTTTTCTAAGCTATTTATGAGACCTCCTCATATAATCATTTTGCCTTTTTTCATTTCCTTTTCTTGGGATGGTCTTGATCACTGCCTCCTGTACAATGTTCCAAACTTCTGTCCATAGTTCTTCAGGCACTCTTTCTATCAGATCCACTCCCTTGAATCTATTTCTTACCTCTACTCTATAATTGTAAGGTATTTGATTTAGATCATTATGAATGGTCTAGTGGTTTTCCCTACTTTCTTCAATTTAAGTCTGAATTTGGCAATAAGGAGTTCAGGATCTGAGCCACAGTCAGTTCCTGGTCTTGTTTTCCTGACTGTATAGAGCTTCTCCATCTTTGGCTGCAAAGAACATAATCAATCTGATTTCAGTATTGACCAGCTGGTGATGTCCGTGTGTAGAGTCTTCTCTTGTGTTGTTGGAAGTGGGTTTTTGCTGTGACCTGTGTGTTCTCTTAGCAAATCTCTGTTAGCCTTTGTCCTGCTTCATTTTGTACTCCAAGGCCAAATTAGCCTGTTACTCCAGGTATCTTTTGACTTCCTACTTTTGCATTCTAGTCCCCTGCCATACTACCATACTACCCAGCAATCCTACTGCTGGGCATATACACGGAGGAAACCAGAGTTGAATGAGATACATATATCCCAACGTTCATTGCAGCACAATTTACAATAACTAGGAAATGAAAGCAACCAAGATGTCTATTAGCAGATGAATGGATAAGGAAATTGTGATACATATACACAGTGGAATATTACTAAGCTATAAAAGGAACACATTTGAGTCAGTTTTAATGAGGCAGATGAACCTGAAACCTTTATACAGACTGAAGTAAGTCAGAAAGTGAAAGACAAATGCTGTATATTGATGCATATATATGGAATTTAGAAAGACAGTACTGACAATCCTACATTCAGGGCAACACAGGAGACACAGATGTAAAAAACAGCCTTTTGGACTCAGTGGAAGAAGGCAAGAGTGGGATTATTTGAAAGAACAGCATTGAAACCTGTACATTACGTTATGTAAAACAGAAAACCAGTGCAAGTTCGAGCATGAAGCAGGGCACCCAGGGCCAGTGTTCTGGACATCCTAGAGGGATAGGGTGATGAGGGAGGTGAGAGGGGTTTCAGGATGGGGCATACACATGTACACCTGTGGCCAATCCATGTTGATATAAGGCAAAAACAATAAGAATATTGTTAAGCAATTATTCTCCAATTAAAATAATTAATTTTAAAAATGTTATTGAAAGTGTGGAGAAATGGGAGTCCTCCTACTCTGTTGAGAGTGAGTGAAGTTGCTCAGTCGTGTATAACTCTTTGCAACTCCATGGACTTTGGAGCTTGATAGGCCACAGTCCATGGAATTTTCCAGGCAAGAGTACTGGAGTGGGTTGCCATTTCCTCCTTCAGGGGATCTTCCTGACCCAGGGATTGAACCCAGATCTCCCACATTGCAGGCAGACGCTTTACCATCTGAGCCACCAGGAGGGGGAATGCAAATTAGTTCAGCCATTCAGTTCAGTGCTCAGTCATGTCAGACTCTGCAACACCATGGATTGCAGCATGCCAGGCCTCCTTGTCCATCACCAATGGGAGCTTACTCAAACTCATGTCCATTCACCAATGGGAGCTTACTTAAACTCATGTCCATTGAGTCGGTGATGCAATCCAGCCATCTCACTTATTGTCATTCCCTTCTCCTCCTGCCTTCAATCTTTCCCAGCATCAGGGTCTTTTCAAATGGGTCAGCTCTTCACATCAGGTGACCAAAGTATTGGAGTTTCAGCTTCAACATCAGTCCTTCCAATGAATATTCAGGACTGATTTCCTTTATGATGGACTAGTTGGATCTCCTTGCAATCCAAGGGTCTCTCAAGAGTCTTCTCCAATACCACAGTTCAAAAGCATCAATTCTGCAGTGCTCAGCTTTCTTTATGGTCTAACTCTCACATCCATACATGACCACTGGAAAAACCATAGTCTGGACTAGACGGACTTTTGTTGACAAAGTATGTCTCTGCTTTTTAATATGCTGTCTAGGCAGGTCTTAACTTTTTCCCCAAGGAGCAAGCATCTTTTAATTTCATGGCTGCAATCACCATCTGCAATGATTTTGGAGCTCCAAAAAATAAAGTCAGCCACTGTTTCCCTGTCTATTTGCACTGAAGTGATAGGACTGGATGCCATGATCTTAGTTTTCTGAATGTTGAGCTTTAAGCCAACTTTTTCACTCTCCTGTTTCACTTTCATCAAGAGGCCCTTTAGTTCTTCTTCACTTTCTGTCATACAGATGGTGTCATCTGAATATCTGAGGTTACCGATATTTTTCCCAGAAATGTTGATTCCAGCTTGTCTTCATCCAGCCCAGCATTTCTTATGATGTACTCTGCATATAACTTAAATAAGCAGGGTGACAATATACAGCCTTGACGTACTCCTTTTCCTATTTGGAACCAGTGTGTTGTTCCATGCCCAATTCTAACTGTTGCTTCCTGACCTGCATACAAGTTTCTCAAGAGGCAGGTCAGGTGGTCTGGTGTTCCCATCTCTTTTAGAATTTTCCACAGTTTATTGTGATCCACATAGTCAAAGGCTTTGGTATAATCAATAAAGCAGAAATATATGTTTTTCTGGAACTCTCTTGCTTTTTTAAATGATCCAGCAGATGTTGACCATTTGATCTCTGGTTCCTCTGCCTTTTCTAGTTTGATCATTCTTTGGCACTGCCTTTCTTTGGGATTGGAATGAAAACTGACTTTTTCACTACTGTGGCCACTGCTGAGTTTTCCAAATTTGCTGGCATATTGAGTGCAGCACTTTCACAGCATCATCTTTGAGGATTTGAAATAGCTCAACTGGAATTCCATCACCTTCACTAGTTTTTTTTATAGTGATGCTTCCTGAGGCCCACATGACTTCACATTCCAGGATGTCTGGCTCTAGGTGAGTGATTACACAATCATGATTATCTGGATCATGAAGATCTTTTTTGTACAGTTCTTCTGTGCATTCTTGCCACCTCTTCTTAATATCTTCTGCTTCTGTTAGGTCCGTACTATTTCTGTCCTTTATTGAGCCCATCTTTGCATGAAATGTTCCCTTGGTATCTCTAATTATCTTGAAGAGATCTCTAGTTTTCCCCATTCTATTGTTTTCCTCTATTTCTTTGCACTGCTCACCGGGGGAGACTTTCTTATTTCTCCTTGCTATTCTTTGGAATTCTGCATTCAAATGGATATATCTTTCCTTTTCTCCTTTGCTTTTCACTTTTTCTTCTTTTCACAGCTAATTGTAAGCCCTCTTCAGACAGCCATTTTACTTTTTTGAATTTCTTTTTCTTGGGGATGGTCTTGCTCCCTGTCTCCTGTACAATGTCATGAACCTCTGTCCATAGATCATCAGGCACTCTGTCTATCAGATCTAGTCCCTTAAATCTATTTCTCACTTCCACTGTAATCATAAGGGATTTGATTTAGGTCATACCTGAATGGTTTAGTGGTTTTCCCTACTTTCTTCAATTTAAGTCTGAATTTTGCAATAATGAGTTCATGATCTGAGCCACCGTCAGCTCCTGGTCTTGTTTTTGCTGACTGTATAGAGCTTCTCCATTTTTGGCTTCAAAGAATAAAATCAACCTGATTTTTGTGTTGACCATCTGGTGACATCCATGTGCAGAGTCTTCTCTTGTGTTGTTGGAAGAGGGTGTTTGCTTTGACCAGTACATTCTTTTGGCAGAACTCTATTAGATTTTCCCTGCTTCATTCTGTATTCCAAGGCCAAATTTGCCTGTTACTCCAGGTGTTTCTTGACTTCCTCCTTTTGCATTCCAGTCCCCTATAGTGAAAAGGACACCTTTTTTGGGTGTTAATTCTGGAAGGTCTTATAGGTCTTCATAGAACCGTTCAACATCAGCTTCTTCAGTATTACTGGTTGTGACATAGACTTGGGTTACCATGATATTGAATAATTTGCCTTGGAAACAAACAGAGATCATTCTGTCATTTTTGAGACTGCATCCAAGTACGGCATTTTGGACTCTTTTTTGTTGACTATGATGGTTCCTCCATTTCTTCTAAGGGATTCCTGCCCACAGTAGTAGATATAATAGTCATTTCAGTTAAATTCACCCATTCCAGTCCATTTTAGTTCGCTGATTCCTAAAATGTTGACATTTACTCTTGCCATCTCCTATTTGATCATTTCCAATTTGCCTTGATTCATGGACCTAACATTCCAGGTTCCTAGGCTATATTACTCTTTACAGCATTAGACCGTATTTCCATCACCAGTCACCTCCACAACTGAGTGTTGTTTCTGCTTTGGCTCCATCTCTTCATTCTCCATGGGATTCTTTAGGAAAGAAACCTGGAGCAGGTTGCCATGCCTTCCTCCAGGGAATCTTCCCGACCAAGGGATTGAACCCACATCTCTTATGTCTCCTTAATGGAGCTTCAGCCATTAAGGAGATTCATATGGAAGTTCCTTGAAAATGTAACAATCAATCTGCCATATAACAGCAATCCCACATCTGTGCATATATCTGGAGAAAACTGTAACGAGAAGTATTCACTGCAGCACTTTTTACAATAGCCAGAATGTGGAAGCAACCTAAATGTCCATCAATAAAGGAAGGGATAAAGATGTGGTCAGATCAGATCACATCAGTCGCTCAGTCGTGTCCGACTCTTTGCGACCCCATGAATCTCAGCATGCCAGCCTCCCTGTCATTCACCAACTCCTGGAGTTCACTCAGACTCACATCCATCGAGTCAGTAATGCCATCCAGCCATCTCATCCTCTGGCGTCCCCTTCTCCTCTTGCCCCCAATCCCTCCCAGCATCAGAGTCTTTTCCAATGAGTCAACTCTTCGCATGAGGTGGCCAAAGTACTGGAGTTTCAGCTTTAACACCATTCCTTCCAAAGAAATCCCAAGACTGATCTCCTTCAGAATGGACTGGTTGGATCTCCTTGCAGTCTAAGAGACTCTCAAGAGTCTTCTCCAACACCACAGTTCAAAAGCATCAATTCTTTGGTGCTCAGCTTTCTTCACAGTCCAACTCTCACATCCATCCATGACCACTATGCTATGCTATGCTATGCTAAGTCACTTCAGTCATGTCTGACTCTGTGTGACCCCATAGACAGCATCCCACCAGGCTCCCCCATCCCTGGGATTCTCCAGGCAAGAACACTGGAGTGGGTTGCCATTTCCTTCTCCAGTGCCTGAAAGTGAAAAGTGAAAGTGAAGTCACTCAGTCGTGTCTGACTCTTAGTGACCCTATGGACTGCAGCCTACCAGGCTTCTCCATAGAAAAACCATAGCCTTAACTAGACGAACCTTTGTTGGCAAAGTAATGTCTCTGCTTTTCAATATGCTATCTAGGTGGGTCATAACTTTCCTTCCAAGGAGTAAATGTCTTTTAATTTCATGGCTGCAGTCACCATCTGCAGTGATTTGGGAGCTCAGAAAAGTAAAGTCTGACACTGTTTCCACTGTTTCCCAATCTATTTCCCATGAAGTGATGGGACCGGATGCCATGATCTTTGTTTTCTGAATGTTGAGCTTTAAGCCAACTTTTTCACTCTCCTCTTTCACTTTCACCAAGAGGCTTTTTAGTTCTTCTTCACTTTCTGTCATAAGGGTGGTGTCATCCTCATATCTGAAGTTATTGATATTTCTCCCAGCAATCTTGATTCCAGCTTGCACTTCATCCATCCCAGCATTTCTCATTATATACTCTGCATATAAGTTAAATAAACAGGGTGACAATATACAGCCTTGACGTACTCCTTTTCCTATTTGGAACCAGTCTGTTGTTCCATGTCCAGTTCTAACCGTTGCTTCCTGACCTGCATACAAATTTCTCAAGAGGCAGATCAGGTGGTCTGGTATTCCCATCTCTTGAAGAATTTTCCTCAGTTTATTGTGATCCACACAGTCAAAGGCTTTGGCATAGTCAATAAAGCAGAAATACATGTTTTTCTGCAACTCTCTTGCTTTTTCCATGATCCAGTGGATGTTGGCAATTTGATCTCTGGTTCCTCTGCCTTTTCTAAAACCAGCTTGAACATCTGGAAGTTCACAGTTCACATGTTGCTGAAGCCTGGCTTGGAGAATTTTGAGCATTACTTTACTAGCGTGTGAGATGGGTGCAATTGTGCAGTAGTTTGAGCATTCTTTGGCATTGCCTTTCTTTGGGATTCAAATGAAAACTGACCTTTTCCAGTCCTGGGGCCACTGCTGAGTTTTCCAAATTTGCTGGCATATTGAGTACAGCACTTTCACACCATCATCTTTCAGGATTTGAAATAGCTCAACTGGAATTCCATCACCTCCACTAGCTTTGTTCGTAGTGATGCTTTCTAAGGCCCACTTGACTTCACATTCCAGGATGTCTGGCTATAGGTCAGTGATCACACCATCGTGATTAATGGATCGTCAAGATCTTTTTTGTACAGTTCTTCTGTGTATTCTTCCCATCTCTTCTTAATATCTTCTGCTTCTGTTAGGTCCATACCATTTCTGTCCTTTATACAATGGAATATTAGCCATAAAAAGAATCAACTTTTTCCATTTGCAGAGACATGGATGGACCTTTAGATTGTCATGAGTGTGTGTGATAAGTTCCTTCAAAGAGTCGTGTCCAACTCTTTAGGACCCTATGGACGTAAGTATGCCAGATTCCTCTGTCCATGGGATTCTTTAGGAAAGAAAACTGGAGTCGATTGCCATGCCTTCCTCCAGAGAATCTTCTTGACCTAGGGATTGAACCCTCATCTCTTATGTCTCCTGCATTGGCAAGCAGGTTCTTTACCATTAGCTCTAACCTGGGAAACCCCTGAGAGTGTTATACTGAAATAAGTCAGAAAATGACAAATATAACTTATATGTGGAGTCTAAAAATATGGTACAAATCAATGTATTTACAAATCAGCAATATAGTCACATATATAGAAAACATACTTATGGTTAACAAGGGGAAAAGAGAAATAGTCAAAATGGTTGAATAAGAAGGCGTAGAATTCCATGCTCCTCATAAATACAAGAATACATGACAAATGGAAGAATTCCCACAGAGCACTTGCTCAACATTAGCAGAAGACTTTTAAACCTAAAAGGACAAGAAAAATCCCCTCTTAAAGGGGTAGGCCAAAAGATAGAAAGCAAAAAAGAAAAGATGAATCAGAAAAGGGACCAGCAACTCTGTGTGTGGGTGCGTGCTCTGTCATGTCCAACTTTTTGTGACCCTATGAACTGTAGATCCCCAGACTCTTCAGTCCATGGGTTTCCCCCAGTAAGAATACTGGAGTGGGTTGCCATTTCCTCCTCCAGAGGATCTTCTCAAACCAGGAATCAAACCCACATCTCCTATGTCTTCTGCTTTGCAGATAGATTCTTTTACTGCTGAGCCACTGGGGAAGTACACCAGCAAACCTAGTAAGAGGATAAGGTGAGTGGAGGTTCCCACACTCACTCAGAAAAGCTCCCACAAGGTAGGGAAATCAGCTGCAATAGAAAGAGAACTTCAGAGGATTAAAGGAGAATGCAATGGGTAGTCTGTGGAAGGTAAAAGAAAGTAAGAACTGTACACATGGTCTGCACGACAGCTCTGGGTATCCTAACATGAGTCATGAGTTGCCAGTTTAAAAGTGGGACTGGATGCTGGAAAGTGGCATTTGGAGAATGAACCCAGGGAGAGGACAAGTGTTGGCTGTGAAAAGACAGCCTGAAGGGACAGGACTAATGAACTCCACAACTGGGAAAGTTTGTGAAATGAAGCCTGGGACACCTTAGAAGCAAGGCATCACTGTTGATTGGCACACAAGGGATGGGGCTGCCATTATAACTCCTTTCTCTTGAGTAGGCTTACCCATCCCTCAAGCCAAGGCCTCCTATGTCCACTTAAGCTCTGGGGTCCTGAGTGATACACATCCAAAGTCTCTTGGGGTATTATCTCTGGGCATCCTTACCTGAGATGGCTATCTGCCAACACTGAAAGGGGATGAGTGCTAATATGTGAGGTTAAGATAGTGGGTTTCAGGAAAGGAACACTTTGTGCTCTGTGGATAAAAGAAAGGGGATAGGAGTGAGGGGCTTCATGAGCAGGAATGAGCTTAGAGAAATTGTGGGCTGCCTAGGAAAGAGATACCATTGTTGAGGGACATGCAAAGAATGGGGCCATCACCACCATCCACAGACCAGCATCTGCTACTGTGGGAACTGGGAAAGACTCCCATCAAGGCAAGCAAACCACAGTCTGTCGCAACTGCCTCCCAGTCCCCACTGCTGCAGGCAACAATGGTGGCTGCAGGATCCCACTGGATCTGAGGGAGTAAGTGTGCCCCAGTCATTCCTTTCCTTCCCTCCTCCCTGGGTAAGGACTAGACACCTGTAAGTGGCACACACACACAGATGGGGCCAAAACCAAAGCTGAGTCCCAGGTGTGGGACGACTAGGAAGAGAAACAGAATTTTTTTCCCTACAGCTGCACAAATCAAAGATTAAATCCCTGAGACCAACTTGGTAAATCCTGCATCTATGGAATATCTGAATGAACAGTGTTCCCACAATTGAGACTGGTCTGGCCTTAACATCAGTAGACTTTAGGGGCAAGTACACACAGGAGCTGGGTAACATCAGTGTCTGGGCTGCCACACAGAGCCCACAGAAGGTCAAAGACCAACCTAGAGATACTGGAGGGTTTCTGAGGAGGCCAGGATGGGGCTCTGGCTCATTGTAGGAGTAAGGACATTGACAGAAGAGGCACCAGAAAAATATTCCTATTGCTATAATTCTTTCTTTGTATGTTTCATTCTTTTCAGTTGCTGGTGTTGTTATTTTATCTTTATTCGTATTTTATATATTTATTTTTAAAATGCATATCTGTTAAATTTTTCTGTTTTTATTTTGCTTTGTTGTTTGGGATTTTTTTTCTTTTACTTCATATTTTTATTCTTTTTTTATTATCCTTTCTCTTTCTTCTTTTTTAATTGGAGGATAATTGCTTTATAATGTCATATGGGATTCTGCTATAAACAACATGAATCAGCTCCAGTATACATATATCATCTCCCTCTTGAACCTCAGTCCAGTTCAGTTTAGTCATTCAGTGATGTCCAACTCTTTGCGATCCCATGGACTGCAGCATGCCAGGCTTCCCTGTCCATCACCAACTCCCAGAGCTTGCTCAAACTCATGTCCATCAGGTCAGTGATGCCATCCAACCATCTCATCCTCTGTCATCCCCTTATCCTGCCTCCTGCCTTCAATCTTTCCCAGCATAGGTGGCTTTTCCAATGAGTCAGTTGTTTGCATCAGGTGGCCAAAGTATTGGAGTTTCAGCTTCAGCATCAGTCTTTCCAGTGAATACTCAAGACTGATTTCCTTAGGATTGACTGGTTGGATCTCCTTGCAGACCAAGTGACTCTCAAGAGTCTTCTCCAACACCACAGTTCAAAAACGTCAATTCTTTGGCACTCAGCTTCCTTTATAGTCCAATTCTCACATCCATACATGACTACTGGAAAAACCATATATTTGTCTAGACAAACATTTGTTGGCAAAGTAATGTCTCTGCTTTTTAAAATGCTGTCTAGGTTGGTCATAGCTTTTCTTCCAAAAATCAAGTGTCTTTTTAATTTCATGGCTGCAATCACCACCTTCAGTGATTTTGGAGCCCAAGAAAAAAAAGTCTGACACTGTTTCCACTGTTTCCCCATCTCTTTGCCATGAAGTGATGCGACTGGATACTATGGTCTTAGTTTCCTGAATGTTAACCTTTAAGCCAAATTTTTCACTCTCCTCTTTCACTTTTATCAAGAAGCTCTTCAATTCTTCGCTTTCTGCCATAAGGGTGGTATCATCTGCATATCTGAAGTTATTGATATTTATCCAGACAATCTTGATTCCAGCTTGTGCTTCATCCAGCCCAACATTTTGCATGAGGTACTCTGCATGTAATTAAATAAGCAGCATGAAAATATACATTCTTGATGTACTCTTTTCCTGATTTTTAACCAGTCTGTTCTTCTATGTCCAGTTCTTGAGCCTCATTGCCTCCAGAATCCCACCCCTTTAGGTTGTCTCAAAGCACCAGGCTCAGCTCCCTGTGTTATACAGCAGCTTCCCACTAGCTATTTTACACATGGAGATGTACATATGTTGATTTTACTGTCTCAATTTGTCCCACACTCTTCCTCTCCCACTGTAACCACAAGTCCATTCTCTATTTCTGTGTCTCTATTTCTACCATGAAAATAGATCCATCACTACCATATTTCTAGATTCCACATATATGCATTAAAATATGATATTTGTTTTTCTCTTTCTGAGTTGCTTCACTCAGTATGATGGGCTCTAGGTTCATCCAAAATACTACAAATGAACCAATTTCATTCCTTTTTATGGCTGAATAATATTCTATTGTGCCGCATGTGCCGCAACTTTTACATATGATAATGTACAGATTTCCATGCTATTCTTTCAGTCATCCCACTCTTGCCTCCTCCCACTGAGTCCAAAAGTCTGTTCTTTATATCTGTGTCTCGTTTGCTGTCCTGTATTTAGGATATTCCATTCCTTAAATCACAATACCCATTGGAAATGACCTCAGACCCATTTGCAGAAACTAATATTATGATTTATAGAACATATATTTTGAATATTATGGTTTTTAATGATAATCCTTAAGGTATCTACCCACCTGTTATTTGTGAATGTCTCATTATTAATCTGTTAAGTTCTGCAAATGAGTAAAATAAGAATTGTATCTTGAAAATAATGTAAATATTCCTACAGGACGATTGTCAAGTGTGAACTCATTACAATATCTAGCTTACTGCCAAACAAAGTTAACTGGAGAACAAGGACTTTTGCTTGCAAGGAAAGATCAGCAGAATTTTGCTGCTCAAGATGTTTGTAACATCTAGATGTTTCAACTAGATGTAACCCATCTAGATGTTTTAACTTCAATTTTTCTTTCCAGTCAGTTTTCTAAATATTATGTAAGACTTAATGAGGCAGCAAGTTCTACTTGCTTTAATATTTTAGGTCATTTTAATCACAAGGTATGTATTCTGTTTTTTCACATTAATGAAAAAATAAAGGATTATTTCAGGACAGTCATCTGGTTCTAAAACTGCTTTCAGAGGAGAATTTAAAGGACTGAGCTTGTTGTTTTCTTCTTGCAATTTATTTAGGGCACCAGAAAAAATATATTCCAGTCCACAAATAGTGGGTTCTGTATGTCTAGTGTAAATGAATTCTTTAACAGTAAGTTTATATTGTAAATTGGCACAACCACTATGGAGAACAGTATGAAAGTTCCTTATAAAACTAAAAATAGAGTTGCAATCTCACTCCTGAGCATAGATATGGAAAAAAGATGAAGACACTATTTAGAAAAATACTTGTGCCCAATGTTCATAGCAACACTGTTTATAATAGCTGAGACATATAATCAACCTTAATGTGTATCAACAGATGAATGAATAAAGATGTGTTATGTGTATACAATGGAATACTACTTAATCACTGAAAAATGAAATAATGCATTTGTAGCAGCATGAATAAACCTAGAATAAACATGAATAAACATTAATAAATTAATGTTAATAATTAATAAATTATGAATAAACATTTTATAAACAAATTAATAAATAATGAATAAACATTATCATACTCAGTGAAGTCATACAGAGAAAGACAAATACCATGAGGTATCACTTACATGTGGAATCTAAAATATGATAAAATGAACTTCTTTATAAAACAGAAACAGATTCAGAGACATATACAATAAGCTTATGGTTACCAAGGCATACAAAAAATTATCAACAAAAGTATCTGAATCACTTTCTTGTACATCAGAATCTAGCATTTCAGCATTGTATATCAACTATGCTGCTGCTGCTGCTGCTGCTGCTAAGTTACTTCAGTAGTGTCCGACTCTGTGCGACCCCATAGACGGCAGCCCACCAGGCTCTCCTGTCACTGGGATTCTCCAGGCAAGAACACTGGAGTGGGTTGCCATATTTTTTAAAAAGAGTAAATTTTCTTGCCTTTCTTGCAAGTGATTTTTACCAATAACCAGTGACAATTCAAATAACTTTTTTATTTTGGTCACAGTATATAGTCTGAAATACTTGTTCCATCTTCCATTGGCAATTATGGTACCCAATCTATTGTCTAATCAGGAGATTGACTTCAGATTCCTAATTTTGAAATTCTGTATCCCCAGTAATTGGCTGGCAAAAAAATGATGTGTACAAATTATTTGCATTATTTTATAAATAGTATTCACTCACTATTTTCCAGGTATAATTGATTTTATCATAGGAAATTAGATGCACGTTTATACTTTAGAAGTGCTAAAAGAGTGAAGGCAATTTGGGAGGGCTCTTAGAAACTCACTTAGGCTTCCCAG
Organism: Bos indicus x Bos taurus; assembly: GCF_003369695.1. Lineage (NCBI taxonomy): Eukaryota > Metazoa > Chordata > Mammalia > Artiodactyla > Bovidae > Bos > Bos indicus x Bos taurus. The sequence goes on from NC_040082.1 coordinate 69,329,138, forward strand.
GTGGCACTAATGGTAAAGAACCTGCAGCCAATGCAGGAGACAGAAAAGATGCAGGTTCGATCACTGGGTGGGGAAGATCCCCTGAAGGAGGGCGTGGTAATCCACTCCAGTATTCTTGCTTGAGAATCCCATGGACAGAGGAGCATGGTGAGCTACAATCCATAGGGTCACAAAGAGTCAGATACAACTGAAGCAACTTACACACACACACACACACACACACAGGAATTCACTTAGAGGGCTTTACAAACCTCAGAACATATGAGATACTCCTATTCAGTCTCTAAAAACCACATAGTATATTTTGCAGAAGCTCACCAGGAAGCTAATTTAAAATCCATGTCTACTAATGCATCTGCCTTCCTCAGATGGTAACTCATTTTATTCCCTTCTTATTTTTTCAAATACATTTGAATTCCTCTCATTAGTAAATGCTAGCCATGGGATGGGATTCGGAGAAATATGGGTCTGGTTAATGCCTACCTAATAATAGCTTAATATATAAAGATTGTCACTTATATTAGAAGTATTTTAATTTTTTGGATTTTATGTTTCTTTAAAAGGATGGAGATCTTAATGATAGTCTTCATATTCTCAATTATTTTCATTGATAATGAAAACTAGATATAAAACTGAGCTATCTTTAAAAAAATTTCTAAAGTATTATTGTGCATAGAGCTTCCTCAAAACTAGATAAAAACTTGAGTTATCTTAAAAAAATTCTGAAGTATTATTGTTCTTAGAGCTTCCTGGAAGTGATAAAGCATAAGTGATAAAGAAGCCACCTGTCAATGGAGGACATGCAAAAGAAATCATAGAGGAGGGTTTGATTCCTGGGTCAGGAAGAGCCCCTAGAGTAGGAAGTGGCAACCCACTCCAGTATTCTGTGCCTGGAAAATTCCATGGACAGAGGAGTGTGGTGAGTTACGGTCCATGGGGCCACAAAGAGCCATACATGACTGAGCAATGGAGCACACACATGTTTTGTGCATATGCTATTTTATAGCCCAAAGGAAACTTATAAAAAGGCTTAAATTAACAAATTAACTCCAAAATCGTTTGTACACTCTCCCTTTCTTTTAGTAATTATAGTGCTAATATTGTTTTTTTCTTTTTTTTCTGTTTTGGTAACTTTTGCACAAATAAGTTCAGTTGTGAAAGGAGAGATGGACTTTCTCATTATATGTTGTAATGCTTTTGAGGCATGCTGAAGTCCCTCTCAAATGCTGATTTCTGATGAATTTAGATATTCACACTATATTTTAAATTTTTCTAAGCAGATTAAAGTAATTGTCAATCAAAACTTTAATGATATTAAAGTTGTGTAGATGTAAAACATGGTGGTGATGATCATAGGCACTGAAGCAGCATTATTTACAATGTTTTACTTATATGGACATTAGCAGGTCTGAGGATTTAATATATATGCAGAGTACTTATAACTCAGGTTGATACATACAAATGAATCAATAAATACTAATATGTTTAATATAGTACACAAATGCCCTAGAAAAAGCCCTTTGACCCACCCTAAAATCAATACTACACCAAACGTCTCACTGTGTGACCTAACCAACCTCACAGTGTGACTTAATACCTTCCCAGTAACTCAAATTCAGCTGGATGTATCTTTCTGAAATCAAGCTCAACTTCTGAGAAACAATGATCTGTTTCTCTATATACAGAAAAGCAGGAATAATTTTTGACTTACAGTGCTCAGGGATACTTTAATAAAATATGTACAATAATATCACAAGTGCACAAAATTCACAATGGTGGATGCATTATACCTAGTTGAAAAAACCTAAAGGACTTGATGTACATGAGTGATATGATATTCAGGAAATAGAATCACACATACAGCTGATTCACTTCATTGTAGAGCAGAAACTAACACAACATTATAAAGCAATTATACTCCAATGAAAAAAGATACATGTTGGCTGTTATATATGTCTCTAATTTGTGTATTTGATATGAGAGAAGGTAAAATAACACTGTGTGGATCAATTCATAGTCCTAATTATAGCTAGACTTCAAATTAATTTCCATATGGTGAAACTTTTATTATCCCTGTGCAGCTGTCACTGTCTTAAGGAATTTGAAATAATCGATTACTATTATTGTAACTGATTATCATTAATTGTATACCATTATCACAAAATCATATACGTGCATCTGCATCCTCTTATTATCCCATTTTATACATGAAGAATGAAAGGTCAAATAACATATCTGAGATCACTAAACAAAGGTGAAGGCTGGAAAGAAGTCCACTTGCTCTCTGGGACTTCCCTGACGGTCTTGCAGTCAAAAATCCTTGCTTCCAATGCAGAGGGTTCAGGTTGGAGCCCTGGTCAGGGAACTAATAACCCACATGCAGCATTGCATAGGTATTAAAAGACACTATTCTACAGTCATATCTATTAAATTCTCAATTGGGATATTGACTTGGTAATTTTTGAGTTGTCAAGATGGGGGAATTTGGTGCTGATAAAAATGATTATGAAATTGATTGATATTTTTGTTCTTAAGAAGGCAGACATTTAATTGGGGCATTTGAAGGCCAATAGAATGACTATGTTACCTAAGGGAGAAGATAGGCAAACAAGGGATATTTTCCCTGAAGATCGTACAGATAAATTATAATTTGTCACACTCTTTATGGCAGAGAGATGTCTGATGACTATTTAACCTTCTTAGTTCATTGGTAATGTATGAACCTGACATTAAGCGATGAATCACTCTGAATATTTTTGTGTGCAATTCTTTTGTTCATGTTAATAAATTTCTGTCGATATTTTGAGGGAAAAATAAAATTTATAGCTAATATTTCTGAAAAAAGTTGAATTCATTTGATACAAAAAAAATTAATTGAAAGGCTTGGTGATGCAAGGCAGTGTTCTACTTAGGTAAGCATTTACCTTTCCCAACATCATCAGCCTTGTTTTGCAAAATAGCTAAAAGTAAAATTAAGGAATAATTTATTCAAAATTTTAATTTAATGTCAACAATAAATGAAATTGAATAATACTTTTTAGTACCAGATTTGTGCACTTACTATGTGTAAGTTTTGGGGCTTCCCCAATGGCTCAGGAAATAAAGAATCTGCTTGTAATTCAGAAAACACAGGAGATGTAAGTTTAATCTCTGGGTCTGGAAGACTCCCTGAAGGAGGGCATGGCAGCCCACTCCAATATTCTTGCCTGGAGAATCTCAAAGACAGAGGAACCTGGTGGGCTTGTATAAGTTGGACTTCCCTAGTGGTACTAGTGGTAAAGAACATGTCTGCCAAAGCAGGAGAAACCCTTTCGTCATGTTAAAAAAAAAAAAAAAAAATATATATATATATATATATATATAGGCAGTTAAATTGTCAGTCAAATCTGTAAATGTGTTTCTAAAAACATCATTAGCATATAAACCTATTGAGAATATAATTTTAACCATTTTATGGGCTATTATATAAAATATCATTTGTGGAAATCATTTGGACAATATTAGGTTAAATAAAATTTTATATTAATACTAAAAAAAAGTCTATGATTATGTCTACTTTCTTACATGTTAATTTTCACTTTGGATGGGCAAACAAAACCAAATACTCACTTCATGTGGTCTGGGACTTCAAAACTATCATAAACCAAGTTATTTGGTGGTAAATAAGAAAAGTACCCTGTTTGAAGTAACTCAAAATTTCAAAATTCTTTCTGAGTGTCTAAAATCTTAATGGCCCTATAATAGCAGTATTTGCTGGATGACGAACATCAAATTAAGAGATGGCTAAAGATATAGGATAGCCTTTTAATAATTTACTTAATATTTTATAGTTCCCTTATCCTACCTAGACTCCATCTGCACCTGCCAATGAGTAATATTCACTACTGACTCTGAAAAATATATAGTTTTATACTAAATGATGCATTTGTATTTAGATACAATACAATTAATTTACCCTCAGGGATTAAAGTACATGTGTGTGAGTTTTTCTTTTTGTTTTTTTTTTATTTTCTTACTGAAGCATTTTTACTCACTTTCTCTTTTCCTTTGAGCAAAGTGTATGCAGCTTCACAGACACTTTTCATAAAGACATGGGATAAAAACAGACGCCAAATAAAGCCTGAGTAAAGGTAATCTTTTTCTTTTTTTCTTAATTGAGATGGCTTATTTAAAGAAATTCTCATTCAGGAGTCAATGCCAATTTTAGTGAAATTTCTTATGTAAGAACAACATAACTGATGGTCAGATTTCAAGCCATAAAAGCAAGTCACTATAGATCATGACAACAAATAACTAACTACATTCTTCAAGGAGCAAGTCTAATAGTTTGGTATTCTGCTTTATTATGTCACAGTTTTGAGGGACATCTTGAAAAATATGTCTGTGCATTAGAAAATTACTTCTCACACTGTATTTGAATCTATCAATGGAGTTTTTCTTCACTTTTTCCTCTAAAGACTAGATTATTTCTTCATTATATTAATTACTGTATGTTTTTTTACTCCCTAAATTTCACTGAACTATCCACACAGATGAAAATTACCAACCCAACTGGCTATATCAATAACAGGTGTCTGGTTGTTTGCTACTGTGTTTCTTTTGCATAATATCAAGAGTGTTGTGACTATGTGGTATCAGTATTTGGAATCTGACTCAGAAAGCAGCCTGTTCAACACTGAACTTCTTTCTGTACTTTCTGGATGGTCTTAGATTGTCAAATTCAAAAAAAAAGTAAAGTAAAAGTAATCTTACACATTGTTTATTTAAAAACAGAAACCTTAAAGATTTCTCTTTTAGAGAAATTTGGTAACATGTTAAGACTAGATCAAAACATTTGCAAAAATTTAGATCTAGTTATAGTAGTTCTAGTTCCCTTACTCTATATCTGTATATGTTAGTTAACTCTTTGAGAGTCAAATTCATATTTTAAAATCAAAGAAAGTTATCCTTTGAAAGCTGTTATAATGATCAAAACATGACATATGTAAAATACTCAACACATTTTGTGTAGGTGTGTAGATTACTTATTCACTTAGGATTGAAATCTTAATTTTATCTTTAGTACTTAGAAATCAGAACTATCCAAGACCATGGAATGACTTTTTAAATATGTCCTGAATTTTTTATAGATAAATAGGCAGATCTATACAGATACATACTTTTTATTCTTTTAATTAAATTGTACTTAAATTTTTCAAAAAGTTTACATTTTTCTTAAAATACTGCAAGTGTAGAGTACTTCTTCAGACGTACTTATAAAACTGTCTTAAGAAATTTTGCACTAAACTTGTGATAGTAACAACATTCTGTGGTAAAGACATAGAATTAAATGTAGTCAAAACTTTATACATAAAATATATCATTGATATTTCTAAGAAAGAAAATGAAAGTGATACATTGTAAAATAAATGTGGACCTAAAGATATTTGTAAACTCTACCCAAGGAAATGAATTGGGATGGACAGAATGGAGATATGGAACAATAGGACCACTGGAACTGACTTTGTTCTCCTGGGGCTATTTCACTGCATCTTGATCCCCAAGCTACTTTTTACTTTCATCTTTCTAGTTTTTCTTGTGGCCCTTATTGTCAATATTATGATGGTGATACTCATTTGGTTGAATTCTCATCTCCATACTCCTATGTACTTTCTTCTCAGTCAACTTTCCTTGATGGACCTCTTGTATATCTCTACTTTTGTTCCCAAGATAGCCATTGACTTTTTGTCTGGACGAAACAACATTTCCTATACTAACTGTGGAATCCAGCTCTTCCTCTTCATGACTCTGGTGGGAGCAGAGTGCCTTCTCCTGGCAGTCATGGCTTATGATCGCTATGTGGCCATATGCCATCCCCTTCACTACTCAATTCTCATGTGCCCTACAGTTTGCATTTTCATGGTGGCTGGCACTTGGCTGGGTGCACTTATCAATGCCTTCGTCCATGTTGTCTATGTTCTGAATCTTCCTTTTTGTGGCTCCAGAGAAATCCATCATTTCTTTTGTGAGATCCCAGCTCTCCTGAAACTTGTTTGTGCTGACACTTCTCTTTATGAAAATGGTCTTTTTATCAGTGGTGTTATATTTCTCCTCTTTCCAATATCTGCCATCGTGGCCTCATATGGGCAGATTTTCTCCACTGTTTTAAGATTAGAATTAAACATGGGGATGAGGAAGGCTTTGTCAACTTGTTCTTCCCATATGATTGTGGTGATTCTCTTCTATGGAACTGCCATCATCAAATATTTTCTCCCCAAAGCCTATCACACTGCTGAGCAGGACAAAGTGGTCTCTGTCTTCTATACCATCCTCACTCCCATGCTCAATCCCCTCATCTACAGCCTGAGAAACAAAGAGATGTCTGGAGCCCTCAGGAAAGTATTGAGAAGAAAAATAACCAAGTTGATATCTATTGAGAACAGGAGAAGAAAGAACTGACCTTAGTTACAGAAGGATTTTACAGTAACAGAGATGAGAAATATATAATCAACAAATGGCACTTTTATGTAGACATCTCATGGCCAAACCACTTCAACCTTATCTTTAGTGGACTGCTAATGAAACATAGCGTGCCTTCCTTCTATGCTTCATAAGATCCTCACCAATTTATTAACAAAAATGCAATGTCAGCAATTTGCCAATCAGCAATCAATATAAAAAATAACTTTTTAAAAAAAAATTAGACAAGCGAAAAAAATGTGAATACTAAGTAATATTGATTCTCTACCACATTTTAAAGTAATTTTCCCTAAACCATTGAGTTGTAACAATATTTAAGTCAATATTTATAATACATTGGTCAGAACTTTCTTTTTTCAATTCTTTTTTCAATTCAACTCAATTCAATTCAACTTTATTTTTTCAATTCAATTAACATATTTAATTTTGAGCATATGATTCAAGTGTGGCTCACAAACACAAGATTTTCTTCTTATTCTCACCATTTTATACAGGAACGGGTGTGTTTTGTTTTACTAATTGCTATAACCACAATAGTTTAGCTTTGGTGTTATTTAACTAATTACCTATAGTAATTTGTCTTAACTAATGATACCAGTATACTTAACTATTTTTTAAATTTGTCATAGCATTTCTTTTCAATTCATAGATTTATTTCTATTAAGGGTTCCACTTTGTGTAAAATATTTTTTTCTTGATAAATTTTCACAGGTGAAAATAATGAATCCAAGGGAATAATTATTTTTTAATGTTTCTGTTCTTATCAAATTGATGAGTTATGTACATTTATAACATAACAAATAAATGCATGTATGTATATGTATAGTTTAAACAATCCAAATCATAAATTTAGTATATATGATTTTATACTTTTCATTTTATTGAGTTAGTAAATGATAGAGACCTTATTATAATTGAAAGATATATTTATTCATTTAGTTTTACTTGATTTGGAAAATTTCCTTGTGTGTGTGTTATGTAAACATTTTTATTTTGGACTTTTTCATACTATACTTACCCATTTATTATTTCTAATCTTTAAATATTTTTACATATTTGACTTATTTACATATTTGAATATATGACCTTTAACAATTTATTAAAAAATAGCCCATCCATTATTTCTCTTAAGTTCTATGCTGTGTCCATAAATTATATATTTGAATTTATAAAGTTTTCATTGAGTAATTTTATTATTAAGAAATATTATTACTCCACATAATTTATTTTGTACTTTCACTTATCTTTTCACTGGTTATTGCCTTTTAAATGTAAATTGGAAATACACCAGCTAGATTAAAACTATTTAACCCTTGTGTCTATATAAGACCTGCAGCTGTATAGTCCTGCAGTCCTAAAAAGCCACACACTAAAAAAGAGAACTAGACAACTATGTCATACCATACATAAAAATCAACCAAAAATGGATTAAAGAATTGAATATGACCTAATTTTTAATTTCTTTAACCAAATATATGTTGGAAAAAATAGTATATGTATTCTGTCTAGTTTTTTTTACTTAACATTTTGCTTGTCAGATTGTTCCCAAAGTTTTAATTTTAATTTATTTTGACCTTTATAAACTTCTATAGCATCAATATGCATAAATTATTTAACATTCAAATGTATTAGACATTGGGGCATTTTCTGTTATTCACTGTTATAAACAACTACATTATCAATACTTGTATACATATATCAGTAAAAATAAACACAATTTTAAAATGTCTGTGAGTATATTTGCTAGGGAGAAGGTATGCACATTTTAAAATTAATAATGTGCATTAAATTACTAGGGTCACCATAAAAAATCAAAACAAACTTTGATGGATTAAAACATTAGAAATTTACTTTCTCACAACTCTGTAGTCCAAACATTCTATTTCAAGTTTTTGACTGGTCTAGGCTACCTGTGAATGCTCAAGTGTCAATCTTTTTTAGACTCTTTCACTTCTGATTGTTTCTCACATTCCTTGGCTTGTGTAGCATAACTCTGATCTGTCTTTTTCTTCACTTGGTCTTCTTTCCTTTGTATATTTTAATGTGCTCTTTTCTCTTATAAAAACACTCATTTGATTTTGAACTCACCCTAAATCCACGATGATTTCATCTTGAGATCCCAAACTAAGTACAAATGCCAAGCTCTATTTCCAAAGGTCACATACACATGTTCGAAAAGAACATGAATTTTGGGGGGCCATCTTTCAACCCACTACAATAGATAATGCCACAGTGTTTTCTAAATAATTTTAGTAGTTCAACTCATTCAAGCATGAATTCCTTTAATTTCACAACCTTAAAAAATGCATGATTTTCAAAATAATATATTTATGTGCATATGATGAGTGTATCTGTATGGTCTTGTTGCTATTTATTTTGCCTATTTTTGATTACCAGAAAAGTTGTGTGATTCCTCACATATTTACTGTCCATTTTTACCTCATTCTTTCAGAAGTTGCATTTAAACAGTTTGTCTTTTAAAAAAAAAAATAATGAATTAGGCATTTTATTGTTAATTTTAGTAGTTCTTTATAAAATATGGACAAAATTCATTTCCAATTACTCATGCTAACTATATTATCCTTCCTTGATATGGGTTCTCACACTCTGAATGCTGATATTTATTAAAAATTAACATTATTGTGGTAATAGTTATCAGTTATTCCCTTCAAAATTAATGTTTGTATATGTTGCCAAATAAATTATTTCACATCCTTCAATCAAAAAGTTATTCTTCCATATCTCTTCCAAGACACTTATGTGCATGTTAAGCTATTTCAGTCATATCTGACTCTTTGTGACCCTATGGACTGTAGCCTGTCAGGCTCCTCTGTTCATGAGATCCTCCAGGTAAGAATTCTAAAGTGGATTTCCTTGCCTTCCCCCACCGGATCTTCCCAACCTAGGGACTGAACCCACACCTCTTATGTCTCCTGCATTGGCTGGTGGACTCTTTACTACTACTGCCACCTGGGGTAAGCCCCATGCTCTGTGTGTATATATATATATATATATATATATATATGTATGTATACAGACACACATATATAAATACATACCATATATGTATATGTATTTACATATATGTATATATGGTATGCATTTATATATGTGTGTGTGTATACATACACACACACATATATACACAATGGAATACTACTTAGCCATAAAAAATAATGGAATATCATTTGCAACAATATGGATGGATATAGAGATTATCATACTGAATGAAGTAATTCAGATAAAGACAAATATTATAGGATAACATTTGTATGTGGAATCCAAAAAAAATAAAAATAGATTTATGTAAAAGAAAAACAGACTTACAGACATTGAAAACAATCTTATGGTTACCAAAGATGGAAGAGGGACAAATTAGAGGTATGGGATTAACAGATACACATGACTATAAACAAAATAGTCATGTATAATTTTTATAAAAATTATATGCAGCATAAAAACTTCTATGCAGCATAAAATCTTTATTCAATAACTCATAATAACCTATAATGAAAAATTGGAAAAAATGTTTTTATTATTACACAATACTGTACTTCAATTAAAAAGAGGTCACTATTTCAAGAAGATATAACAATAGTAAATATATATTCACTCAACATGAAAGCACCTAAGTAACCTAAATATGTTAAGCAAATACCATCAGATCTAAAGATAAAAATAGACAAGTGTATAATAACAGTAATGTGTCTTCAATAATCTACTATCAACAATGGATATCTTATCCACAGAAAATCAGCAAGGGAATGTTGTAACTGGATACATTAGAGCAAATGGACTTAACAGACATATACAGAATAGTCCATCTAACAGAATCAGAATACACATTCTTCTCAAGTGCACACAGAATATTCTCCAGGATAAATCATATGAATGGACACAAAACAAATCTTAACAAATTTAAGAAGGCTGGATTCATACCAACTATCTTTTCTGACCACAGTGGTAGGAAACTTGAAATGAACAACAAAAGGAAAGCTGGAAAATTTACAAATGTGTAGAAACTAAATACACTGCTGATAAACAATGGGTCAAAAAAGAAATCAAAAGGGAATTTTAAAATTCTCAAATAAATAAAATGTAATCATAACATATCAGAACTTATGGAATTCAGCAAAAGCATCTCTGAAGAGATATTTTAGAGTAATAAATGCATAACATTAAGAAATTAGGGATATCTCAAATATACAATCTAACTTGTCACTTCTAAGAACTAGAAAAAGAAGAACACATTAAGCAAAATGATAGCAGAAGAATGGATATAACAATAAAAAGGAAAAAGTGAATTAGGGACTAGAAAAACAATAGAATGGATTAATGAAACTAAGAACTGGTTTAGAAAAGATAAACAAAATTGACAAACCTTAAGCTAAACTAAGAAAAAAAGGGAAACTATTCAGATAAATAAAATTAGATGCAAAAGAAAAATAAGACCTTACACTAGATATAAAAGAAATACAAACAATCATAAAAGACTACAATGAGCAACTATAAGTGAACAAATTAGATAACCTGGAAAATAGGGATAAATTCCCAGAAACACATCAGCTACAGAGACTGAATTGGAAAAAAGCAGAAAATCTCAACAGGTCAGTAATTAATATTGAGAATGAACTAGTAACCAAAAATCTCCCATCATAGAAAACCCCAAGAAACTCTTTTCTTCACTTGCCAATTCTGCTAAACATTATATTATAGCTAATGCTTCCCTCAAGCTCCGTCAGTAAATCATCTGCCTGCAATGCAGGAGACCCAGGTTTGATTCCTGGGTCGGGAAGATCCCCTGGAGAAGGAAATGGCAACCCACTCTAATATTCTTGCCTGGAGAATCACATGGACAGAGGAGCCTGGCGGGCTACAGTCCCTGGGGTTGGAAGGGGTTGGACTTGACTTAGTGACTAAACCACCACAATAATTAATGCCAATTCTTCTAAAACTCTTCTAAAAAACTGAAGGGGATGAAACACTTCCAAACTCTTATGAGACCAGAATAACACTTATGCCACAGTCATATAAGGAAACTACAAGAAAAACAGAAACCTATAAATGAATATCCCTAATAAATTTAGATGCAAAAAATTATCAACATGTATTTTAACAAAGGACTTCAAGAATAATAAAAGCCAATTATGACAAACCTACAGCCAACATAATACTCAGTAGTGAAAAGGTGAGAGCCTTCCTACTAAAAACTGGAGCAAGATAAGGATACCCATTCTCACCACTATTTTTAAACAGAGTTTTGGAACTCCTAGCCACAGCACCAGACAAGAAAAATAAATAAAAAGGAATCAAAATTGGAAAGGAACAAGTGAGGCTCTCAATCTTTACAGATGACATGATACTTAACAAAGAAAATCTTAAAGACACCATCAAAAAATTTAGTAAAATTGCAGGATACAAAGTTAATACACAGAAATCTGTCATATTTCTACATACTAATAATGAAATATCAGAAAGGTGATTGAACTATACACATTACTATACACATAACATAGACAACTAATAAGGACACACTGTATAGCACTGACCTACATGGGGAAAGAATCTAAAGAAAGGTGGATATATGTATATGTATAACTGATTCACTTTAATTTACAACAGAAATCAATACAACATTGTAAATCAACTCTACACCAATACAAATTTTAAGAAATAAAATCACATCATATAATAAAATATTTAAGAATAAACCTGACCAAGGAGATAAAAGATTTATAAACTGAAAACTATAAAACATTGATAAAGAAAGTTGAAGATGAATTCAAAAAATGGTGAAAAAGATATCAAGTACTTGGATTGAAAGAATTAATATTTATTAAATGTCCATGAAAACCAAATCTATCGATAAATTTAATGTAATCCCAGTCAAAATATCCCTGACATTTTTCACAAAGCTAGATCAAATAATTCAAAAATTTACATAGACTCATAAAAGATGCAGAGTTGCCAAGCAATTCAGAGAGAAATGAGCAAAGCAAGAGGCATAACCCTCCCAGATTTCATAAAACAGTCCAAAGTTACAGAAACTAAAATGAAATGGTGTTGGCACAAACATAGGCATGGGGCCAATGGAAATAGAGCCCAGAAGTAAATCCAGTTAGAACCAAACATGGAACAATGGACTGGTTCAAACAAGGGAAAGGAGTACTTCAAGACTGTATACTGTCACCTTGCATATTTAACTTATATTCAGAGTTCAGTTCAGTTCAGTCACTCAGTCGTGTCTGCCTCTTTGTGGCCCCATGAACCGCAGCACGCCAGGCCTCCCTGTCCATCATCAACTCCCAGAGTCCACCCAGGCCCATGCCCATTGAGTTGGTGTTGCCATCCAACTATCTCATCCTCTGGCGTCCCCTTCTCTTCCTGCCCTCAAACTTTTCCAGCATCAGGGCCTTTTCCAGTGAGTGAGCTCTTTGTATCAGGTGGCCAAAGTATTGGAGTTTCAGCTTCAACATAAGTCCTTCCAGTGAACACCCAGGACTGATCTCCTTTAGGATGGACTGGGTGGATCTCCTTGTAGTCCAAGGGACTCTCAAGAGTCTTCTTCAACACCACACTTCAAAAGCATCAATTATTCTGTGCTCAACTTTCTTTATAGGCCAACTCTCACATCCATACATGACTACTGGAAAAATCATAGCCTTGACTAGATGGACCTTTGTTGGCAAAGTAATGTCTCTGCTTTTTAATGTGTTGTCTAGGTTGGTCATAACTTTCCTTCCAAGGAGTAAGCGTCATTTAATTTCATGGCTGCAACCACCATCTGCAGTGATTTTGGAGACCGAAAATATAAAGTCAGCCACTGTTTCCACTGTTTCCCCATCTATTTGCCATGAAGTGATGGGACCAGATGTCATGATCTTAGTTTTCTGAATGTTGAGCTATTTAAGCTAACTTTTTCACTCCCCTCTTTCACTTTCATCAAGAGGCTCTTTAGTTCTTCTTCACTTTCTGCCATAAGGGTGGTGTCATCTGCATATCTGAGGTTATTGATATTTCTCCTGGCAATCTTGAGTCCAGCTTGTGCTTCCTCCAGCCCAGCATTTCTCATGATGTACTCTGCATAGAAGTTAAATAAGTAGGGTGACAATATACAGCCTTGATGTACTCCTTTTCCTATTTGGAACCAGTCTGTTGTTCCATGTCCAGTTCTAACTGTTGCTTCCTGACCTGCATACAGATTTCTCAGGAGGTCAGGTGGTCTGGTATTCCCATCTCTTTCAGAATTTTCCACAGTTTATTGTGATCCATGCATTCAAAGGCTTTGGCATAGTCAATAAAGCAGAAATAGATCTTTTTCTGGAACTCTCTTATTTTTCAATGATTCATTGGATGTTGTCAATTTGATCTCTGGTTCCTCTGCCTTTTCTAAAACCATTTTGAACATCTGGAAGTTCACAGGTCACGTATTGCTGAAGCCTGGCTTGGAGAATTTTGAGCATTACTTTAGTAGCACGTGAGATGAGTGCAATTGTGCAGTAGTTGGAGCATTCTTTGGCCTTGTCTTTCTTTGGGATTGGAATGAAAACGAAACTTTTCCAGTCCTGTGGCCACTGCTGAGTTTTCCAAATTTGCTGGCATATTGAGTGCAGCACTTTCACACCATCATCTTTTAGGATTTGAAATAGCTCAACTGGAATTCCATCACCTCCACTAGTTTTGTTCGTAGTGATGCTTTCTAAGACCCACTTGACTTCACATTCCAGGATGTCTGGGTCTAGGTGAGTGATCACACCATCGTGATTATCTGGGTCATGAAGATCTTTTTTGTGTAGTTCTTCTGTGTATTCTTGCCATGTCTTCTTAATATCTTTTGCTTCTGTTAGGCCCCTACCATTTCTGTCCTTTATTGAGCCCATCTTTGCAGGAAATATTCCCTTGGTATCTCTAATTTTCTTGAAGAGATCTCTAGTCTTTCCTATTCTATTGTTTTCCTCTATTTCTTTGCATTGATCACTGAGGAAGGCTTTCTTATTTCTCCTTGCTATTCTTTGGAATTCTGCATTCAAATGGGTATATCTTTCCTTTTCTCCTTACTTTTAGCTTCCCTTCTTTTCACAGTTGTTTGTAAGGACTCCCTAGACAGCCATTTTGCTTTTTTGCCATTTCTTTTTCTTGGGGATGGTCTTAATTCCTGTCTCCTGTACAATGTCACGAACCTTGGTCCATAGTTCATCAGGCACTCTGTCTATCAGATCTAGTCCCTTAAATCTATTTCTCACTTCCACTGTATTATCATAAGGGATTTGATTTAGGTCTAGTGAATGGTCTAGTGGTTTTCCCCACTTTCTTCAATTTCAGTCTGAATTTGGCAATAAGGAGTTCATGATCTGAGCCACAGTCAGCTCCTGGTCTTGTTTTGGCTGACTCTATAGAGCTTCTCCATGTTAGGCTGCAAAGAATATAACCAGTCTGATTTCAGTGTCGACCATCTGGTGATGTCCACGTGTAGAGTCTTCTCTTGTGTTGTTGGAAGTGGGTGTTTGCTATGACCAATGTGTTCTCTTGGCAGAACTCTATTAGCCTTTGCCCTGCTTCATTCTGTACTTCAAGGCCAAATTTTCCTGTTACTCCAGGTGTTTCTTGACTTCCTACTTTTGCATTCCAGTCCTCAATAATGAAAAGGACATCTTTTTGGGGTCACCTTGCTTATTTAACTTATATTCAGAGTACAGCATAAGAAATCCTGGATGAATCACAAGGTGGAATCAAGATTGTCAGGAGAAATATCAACAACCTCAGTTATAAAGATGATACCACCCTAATGGCAGAAAGTGAAGAGGAACTAAAGAACATCTTGATGAAAGTGAAAGAGGAGAGTGAAAAAGCTGGCTTAAAACCTAACATTTGAAATGCTAAGATCATGGCATTTGGTCCCATCACTTCAAATGATGGGGAAACAATGAAACAGTGAGAAACTTCATTTTCTTGCACTCCAAAATCACTGCAGATGGTGACTGCAGCCATGAAATTAAAAGATACTTACTCCTTGGATGAAAAGCTATGACAAACCTAGATAATGTATTAAAAAGCAGAGATATAACTTTGCTGATAAAGTCTGTATAGTCAAAGCTATCATTTTTCAATAGTCATGTACAAATGTATTATTTGGACCATAAAGAAAGCTGAGCACCAAAGAATAGATGCTTTCAAACTGTAGTGCCAGAGAAGACTCTTGAGAGTCTCCTGGATAGCAAGGAGATCAAACCAGTCAATCCTAAAAGAAATAAACCCTGAATATTCATTGGAAGGACTGATGCTGTAGCTGAAGCTCCAATACTTTGGCCACTTGATGTGATGAACTGATTCATTGGACAAGACTCTGATGCTGAGAAAGATAGAAGGGAGGAGGAGTAGGGGATGATAGAGGATGAGATGGTTGCTTTTACTCCAGTCACACACAGGTTCAAAGGAGGACCCTGGGAAACCACTCTAGTACTCTTGTCTGGAGAATCCCATAGTAAGAAGTGCCTGGGTGAGCTGCAGCCAATAGGGTTGCAAAGAGTTGGACATGACTGAAGTGACTTAACAGGCACATACCAGTCACTTCCTTTAAGCACTAACTGCTCAATTTACAAGCCAAGAAATTATTCTTGATTCTTATCTCTTTTCACTCCGTAAATTGCATCAGAAAACCCTTGGTTTGATCTTATAAAACACACCATTGATTTAAATTTTTCTCTTTTCACTGTTAATGCTTACTGTGAAACATCACCTAATGTTGCCTGATTTATTGCAGTAGATTCTTGATTCACCTTTGTTCCATAACATTCATTCTCTGCAGAGCAGATGAAGTGGATGTGTAACACTGTAAGTCAGATTGTTTACTTTCTAAACAGTTTTTCTGTGCTTACACTAAAATTCCTACTCTTTAACATTGCCTGTAAAATTTTAATGCTCTGGCCTTTTCTAAACTCTCTGATAGTAGTATATACGCTTATTGTCAATGATAGAATCCACATATAATGCTCATTATTCTGATTTGAATGCATGTGAAGCTTACTCTTACCTTAGGAAGTTTGAACTTGACATCCCTTCTCCTGGCATGATTGTTGCAGGTCTCCCTTTTCATGATCAAATGCAGCTGAAATATCTCACTAGATATTTCCAGGGAATATCTCATTTAAACGGCTAAATGGTTACTTTCCAACATATAATTCTGTATTTTTTCACAACATTAAATGAGTGCTTTTTATATTTTTATTGTCATTTATTATTACTGGCACACACAGTAGGGAAATTTTACAAACACAGGGACCTAGTCAATATTGATCAGAAATTTAATTCCAGCACCTAGAATATAGTGCTTGAAGCAGAAAAGTCATTCAATAATTGGCATTGAATTAATGAACAGATAAAAAGGAATTATAGCCACACTTTGCTTAAAGAGCTTTTATTTTTGTTGTAGGACAATGAAAGTAAGATGCAAATTCTTGTTCCTTTTTCCTAATAGCATATTATCAAGACTTCTAAAAAGTGGGTAATTAGATTCCATTACTCAGTGTGCTCTTAGTGATCAAATATTTCTGAAAATCTAGTAAAATAGATTTCATTTCTTCTTCCAAAGTTTTCCTTCCAGATTTATTATTAATAGAAATGTGGTTTTACTTACTGTTTCTACCTTTTTAGAACAGCGTGTATTTGGATTTCTTAGATATTTGTACATCAGCAGTGATTGAGAGCTGGAGAAGGAAATGACAACCCACTCCAGTATTCTTGCCTGGGAAATCCATGGACAGAAGAGCCTGGTGGACTACAGTCCACAGGGTCGCAAAAGGTCAGACATGACTTTGCCACTGAACAACAAAAGGGATCAATAGACCTTACATTGAGAAATATTGATTTTGAATTATTTGAATATCAGAATTGGTATACTTCATGATTTGGACAAAGAGTAGGAATGTGTCACAGAGTGTGAAGAATTTTGCCAAAACACTGACAGATGGTGGTAATGAAAAATAATAAACATCCAAAGTTTTTTAAGAATAAAACATTTAAAAGGGAATTCCTAACATTGTCTTTTATTATAATTTCTTCCTAAACTGAGATTTACCAAAGTCAATCTTCTCAATGCCCCCTTCACCTCTTTGTTTCTGAGGGTGTAGATCAGAGGATTCAGGAGCGGGGTGACAATGTTGTAGAAGAGGGTGAGGAACTTGCCTTGGTCCTTGGAGGAGCTGGCTCCTGGTTGCATGTACATGTAAATAATATTTCCATAGAAAAGTGAGACCACTGTGAGATGGGAGCCACAGGTGTTGAAGGCTTTGTGCCTCCCAGAGGATGACTGAATACTTAATACAGCCCTCACAATGTAGCCATAGGAGATCAGGATAAACACTAAGGGCGACAGCACAATACCTATTGCAAGAATAAAGGCAATGCCTTCAACGGCAGCTGTATTGACACAGGCCATCCGAATTAGGGCAGGCATCTCACACAGGAAGTGGTCTACCTTCTGGTACCCACAGCGGGGTAGCCACAGGGTCATTGGAGACATGATCAAAGAGTTGGCCACCCCACAGCCCCAAGGCAAGGGACACTAAACCCAAGCATAACTGGGGATTCATGATCACCATGTAGTGCAGGGGCTTGCAGACTGCAACAAACCGGTCATATGCCATGACTGCCAGGAGTAGACATTCCACACCACCCAGACCCAGGAATAGGAAGAGCTGGATGGCACAGCCTGTGTAGCTGATGGTCTTGTCATGTCCATTTAGGTTATACAGAAGCTGAGGGATGGAGCTGGTGGTGAAACTAAGGTCCAGGAGGGAGAGGTGGGTAAGGAAGAAGTACATGGGAGTGTGGAGGTAACGATCCAGCCGAGACACCAGGATGATGGTGGTGTTGCCCACAAGCGTCAGGAGATACGCGATCAAGATAACCACAAAGAGGATTCTCTCCAGATGAGGCCGATCAGAAAATCCCAAAAGGATGAAATTTCCCTGGGTGCTTTCATTGGTTACATCCATCTCTACTGCAACTCAGCAAAACTGGAAAAAAAAAAAAATAATGTACAGCCTCTAACTGTTCTGTATGCCTATCATGCTAATAAACTTTGAAACTTTTAGTGAAAATATGTGACCATAGCTTAAAAGTTTAAAAATAAACAGAGAAAAAGTACATAGAAATTTTATAATCTGGCTATAGGAAAACTACTTAAAGCAAAACACAAAACATGAATATCATTTAAGAAAATAAGTTTTAGTGAAAATTTAAAATAGAATAATTTTTAAAGAGAATAAAAGAATAGAGAAAACAAAATATGCTGAGGAAATTTTCCTATAAAAATTAAATATGAAAATCTTATAAATCTTTGAGAAAATAATTCTTTTTTTTTCTTTTTTTTTCTAATTTTATTTTATTTTAAACTTTACATAATTGTATTAGTTTTGCCAAATATCAAAATGAATCCGCCACAGGTATACATGTGTTCCCCATCCTGAACCCTCCTCCCTCCCCATACCATCCCTCTGGGCCGTCCCAGTGCACCAGCCCCAAGCATCCAGCATCGTGCATCGAACCTGGACTGGCAACTCGTTTCCTACATGATATTTACATGTTTCATTGCCATTCTCCCAAATCTTCCCACCCTCTCCCTCTCCCACAGAGTCCATAAGACTGTTCTATACATCAGTGTCTCTTTTGCTGTCTCGTACACTGGGTTATTGTTACCATCTTTCTAAATTCCATATATATGCGTTAGTATACTGTATTTATGTTTTTCCTTCTGGCTTACTTCACTCTGTATAATAGGCTCCAGTTTCATCCACCTCATTAGAACTGATTCAAATGTATTCTTTTTAATGGCTGAGTAATACTCCATTGTGTATATGTACCACAGCTTTCTTACCCATTCATCTGCTGATGGACATCTAGGTTGCTTCCATGTCCTGGCTATTATAAACAGTGCTGCGATGAACATTGGGGTACACGTGTCTCTTTCCCTTCTGGTTTCCTCAGTGTGTATGCCCAGCAGTGGGATTGCTAGATCATAAGGCAGTTCTATTTCAAGTTTTTTAAGGAATCTCCACACTGTTCTCCATAGTGGCTGTACTAGTTTGCATTCCCACATGAAAAGATGCTCAACATCACTCATTATCAGAGAAATGCAAATCAAAACCACTATGAGGTATCATTTCACACCAGTCAGAATGGCTGCGATCCAAAAGTCTACAAATAATAAATGCTGGAGAGGGTGTGGAGAAAAGGGAACCCTCTTACACTGTTGGTGGGAAAATAATTCTTAAAATTTAGAATTTGTATATTCTTCCTTTAGATTCTGAGGTAGCTGTACCATGATACACATAAAGAAAAAATTGCTCATTTGTACAATACCTTACCCTGGAGAGAAAGTTGGGGTGTCATTCTAAGATTAAATTTACTTCTTTTCCTTTTCTGTGAATACATTCCCTGAATGTTTCTGAAGCTGGTTGGAAGTGGTTGATAGCTATTGGCATTCATTAATCCTGATAAAGTTCAACTTCTCTGAAATTACTCCCCAAAATCTCAGACTTGATAGAACATTTTGGGGTCTCTTGTCTCTATGGTTTTTAAATACCTGGGCCAGATGTGATTTATCCACCTCTTAGATGCCACCACAGATGATGACTTCAGTTGTCCTCTATGATCAATAGAGCTTAGAAACAATGCATTACTTAGTCATATCCATAGCCCATACTTTACACAGGTTAATATAGCACCTTGTGAATGTAGCTCTTTTGAATTACTACCACTCTCTCCTCCAGATCCATGTATGAAAGATGTAGAAAATTACATCCAGGTTCATCCTACAATTCCAGTACCTGGATATTTGACTTGTATTCAGTAAAAGAAGGCTTCCTTTGTGGCTCAGCTGGTAAGGAATCCGCCTGCAATGTGGGAGACCTGGGTTCAATCCCTGGGTTGGGAAGATCCCCTGGAGAAGAGAACGACTACGCACTCCAGTATTCTGGCCTGGAGAATTCCATGGACTATCCATTTGGTCGCAAAGAGTCGAACACAACTGAGCGACTTTCACTTCACTTCACTCAGTAGGAGAACCACAATGATTCACATTTTAATTAGCTATTGTAATAGTTACTGAATTCCTAATGGATCTGGAGAAAAGATTATTTTTAAATCTGGATTTTTAATACTGGGAAAAGTTACAATTTCTTTACCTGGTTTATTACTGCCAGGAAAATTTTTCACTCTTTTGGCAAGATTCAGCCTTCCTCTGTGAAGGTTCTATCATTCTTTATTTGCAATATTTTTCTTATCTTTCTCTTCTGATAGTTTGTGTGTGTGTATATATATATATATATATATATATATATATATACATATACATACCCACATACTTATTTTCTTCTTAAGATACCCTCTGTTCATGTATATAGGCATTTATTTCACCAAACCTTGCATTATTCCTACCTTTTGATTATGATTATATTTTATGGACGTTTTAGGATTAATTTATTAGTCTCTTTCTTGCATTGCTGTTGAACACTTACATAAGAGATGTATAATAAATAATACCAAATTGATTCAACTTAGAACATAGTCACTTTATGCCCGTAAACTCTCTACCTAATTCTTTGGACTAAATTGTGTATCATACTTATCTTTATACATACAATATCAAAAAATGCCATATTTCATTGCCATTCTTAGAACACAATTAGCTCGGTGGCAGTGCAGAAGTGGGTTCCTAGTGCCTGCTGTCATATCAAATAAAAATTTCGATTGGACATTCATTCATATTCAATTTTAAATCTTTACCACCTCAACTTTTGGCTTTTCTATATACGCCTATCCTACTACAGCTGATTAAATCATCTTGTTTTGGGCTTAAATTGGATGATGGGGTGGTTTTCTATGTTATTATCTGTTTCTTGGTCTTTTTTTTTTTCCCCCATCTCGTTTCTTCTCTCTTGCCATGTCTTTCTATTTTCTCTCTATATCTCTACATATATATTTACTTAATTTAGTTCAGACTGTTTTTTTTTCCTTCAGGACATTTTTATTTGAATAACTTTCTGTAGTTCACAATCATCTTTACTTTTTGGGTCAAGGATATGAATATATTTTATCTATTTTATTTTGTATGCCCTTACATATAACTGCCTGTTATTTTATTCAAAATTTATTTTCTGTGGGATATCTATTAGAGAACTCTAATATAGTTTAAGCATTTGATTTTGTATAGTTTTGTGGTCCATTTAACTTCGAGTTTGCTAATATGTGGCATGTGAATGTGCCCTAGCATCATTTAACCTCTGAGCCACCAGGGATGCCCCTAAGAATAGAGCTGATTCTTCTTTAGCCCTTTGTATATCTACATTCTCTGGAAGACCAAAAAAAAAAAAAAAATACTAATTAGCAATTTAATGAACAAACTAAGAAATGAAAAAGGTCAGAGGAAATAAGACATGAAAACTCTTACTCATTATTTTAGTGGCAGGTTGCCAAGTGCAGAGTCAAAGAAACTAATGTTGTCTGAGTACAAAAGTAAAAGAGACAGATAGTCTAATTCCAGCAAAACACTCTGCTCTGTAATTTCTGTCTGTCCTTTGTCCTCTTCCTCTTGTGCCCAGGGAAGGTCCAGCCTGAAGCTAGTGGGCTGTGGGTGACTTCCTCCAATGTCATAAACAAAGGGAGTAATCCATGTGAGAGAGGAAAAGGGGGAATCTCTCCTAAACTTGGTCCTTTCCTAGTTAACACCAAAGGACCTCAACTGCCCTGAAGAGGGGGTTTTTATGGAGATGACAAGGCAAGGGTAGTCTCTCTGGAGAGAAGCCTGGATGACAGGGCAAAGAGGGTCTAGAACAATAGGGATCTTTATGCTCTGGGGCATTTCAAAGCCCCTTGAACCATTAGTGTGTAAATTGGAAGGTTGAGAGGCAGAAGTCACAGGGGATGTCTGTTGTGCTTTGGTATAACTACATTTTTTTTTTTCTCACTCTGAAACAGAAAATGAGCAAAACTGAAGATTTTTTTTATTTTATTTTTCCCTTCTTTTTTTAATAGGAAATGTCCTTATAACATACTTTTAGCTAAAAATACAAAATTAACCCATAATTTTATAAAAGATAATGAATCATTTAATTTTCCTCTTTTTTCCAAGAAATGTTTTACTATCCTAGTCAAGCAAGACATAAGCATCCACCTATAAGAAGATACAGCACAGTATTGTCTCATTTCTCTATTTTCTTACCACAGTAGGATTAGGCTTCAAATGAAACCTGAAACTCTTCCATAGAGCAGTTAATGGGGAATGACATAGCAGTCTGTGTTCATAGATTCTGGTAAAGAATATGACTTGCTGGTTTTAATGTTTTCTGTATTTGAAAAGGGAGTGTCAGCACATACGCATTAATACTTTAGCTCCAAAAGTTCATTGGGTAAATTTGAACTAATGATCTATTCTGTTGTGCAGTAACTTTTTTGTGTAAATATATTCCTGGTTCTCTTATAGAGTTTGTGAAAATAGGAGATTAAAGGAATTTGTTAACATGATATCAATTTGGTAACAGTGCATCAATCATCCAAATAATTTCATGAAATGAAATCATCATACAAAGAGTTTCTTGAGCAACATTAACCAAATAAATCACTTAAAATCTTCCATTTGTTAATCTTTTGCTTTCAAGAAAATAAAAGATATCTTTGCTTCATTTCTTCTCTTGGTACAAAACATAAGGTTTATTAGGAGCTGTGAAGCACACAGGAAATATAGTAGTTGCCTGATAGATACAGAAGCAATTTAATGAATTTAATGAGTCCCAGTGCTGAAAATTCTTCTGCCCAGGAGACTCTCTGCCCAAGAGACTCTGCACATGTTTAATTCTAAACTTGCTCTGCACGCTTTGTCTCAGAATGCATGATCTTAATTCACTCTCCCCATACAGGTTCACGTGTAGCGCTCTCTGTCTCTTTAGCTGTGGGATGAACTTCCTACACTGACACAGCATAAACTGATTAGAACCTAATATGTCCAAGATGGTAGAAGAGATGACTTCCACTAGACCTTGAGTCTCAGTTTACACTCACTGTAACACATCAGCAAGCTAAATGACTCATCCATACACACCATGACAATTCTGAGGCCGATCATCAAAGATCAAAAATGGTTAGTTGCCCAATTCCTGTAAACTTCTGGCCATTCCTTAAAATAGTTGGAGTCCCACTCATTAGCCTATAAAATTACCCAGCTCATAAAAACAAACAAAACCATATTTTAAGGCTGTTCTTACCTTCTGAGGTGGCTCAGTCTGTCTGTGGAGTGTTTATCTCTAAACAAATCCACTTCCTACCTATCACTTTTGTCTCTCACTGAATTCTTTCCATGATGAGACACCACAAACCTTAAGTCCTGAAACCAGATGTGTGATCTCAGTTGGAAGACCGTGGGCTTTGGGCTTTGGCCTCATGGGTTCAAGTCGCAGTCAGAGTTCATGGTTTCCCAGACATCTTGCATAGCAACCTAGAGACATCCGTGTCTGGTTGGAGATTCTGAACTGATCATCTTCTCCTTCTGGTACAAGACTGACAACTGTCACCTCAAATGCCGATCTTTACATGTTGTATTGAATCTGCAGTCTTCTGTGGCCCATATCTTCTTCCTTCATTGTTTGCTCTTTGTTTTTAGAGAAATATTGTGCTTTAAACAGTTTTCTGGAGCGTGCAAATTTTTGAGAAGCTAAATATCTTTGTTTTACCTTTTTACATGAAGGATATTTTAGTTAGCTATAATATTACATTCAGGAAATTCTCAATTGTACTTCAGTTCATTATTAAGAAGTTAAAAACTATTCTACTTTCTGGTACTTTTTTACCTCTGTAAAAGCTTATGACTCTATTATTTATCTTGAGCATACCAAATATCATAATATTGCCATCCACTGACCTAAGAAGTCTCAGGAAGCACTTTAATGTGAACTTACATGACTTTCAGAAATCACAACTTAGGAAATGTTCTTGATTTAGTGCATTGATAGTCTTTCTTCCATTTCCTCTATTCTCTAGCTGTAGAAGTGCTATTACTCAGTGTTGGGTCTGCTACACTAATTTTCTGTTTTTCCTCTTTTATGTCTTGTTTTTATTCTTTTGTGTTTTTATTTTACCATTTCCTCATTTTGGTCATCTAACATTTCTATTGATTTTCTAAAACTGTTTATCATATTTTTAAGTAGAAAGAATATATTTTAGCTTTGTCAAGGAATATTTCTGTGGATCTTATATTTGTTGCAGTTTATATCTTCTTTTATATTTCTTGAAGGTAATTCCTCTAAGGTTAATTCTTCTTCCTGATCTGTTTATATTTCTTCCATGTTTCATAATTTTGTTTGTTCTGTTTATATTTTTCATGAAAAGGAATCTCCTAGTATACCTCATGACCCTTCTTTGTTCATACAAATGAGTGTCATTCAATGGAAGTTCTAAGAAGAGGCAAAATATTTTTAAAAATCAGTGAATATATGTATCAAATGAAGATAATGCTTTTATGTGAGAAATCTAAATTACTATGATCTTTGGCTCTCTTCTTTTGAACTGGTCAGCTTCTATGTAGAGAAAATTCCAACTACTTCTCCAAGGAGTATTAGAATGACTGCCAGAATAATGAAACAAATGGGACTAAATTGCTCTACAATTCAGTATGAGAATGATTACATACACTTCTGTTGTCAGTTTGGTCATCTGTCTGTGGATGCAATTGACTTAACCTCTGGCTCAAAGCTTCTAAAAAGAAGCTTTGAATTCCCACAAAATACTGTCAATCATCTAAATCTGAATCTTTATATGAATTTTCCAAAATTAAAATAATGAAAATGAAATCAGTTAAAGTTAACCAAATTTTATGTCATCATATAAATAAACATCTTAAAGTAACAAGGTCAAATTTGGGGACCACATTGGGACTGAAGGTCAGTAATAAAAAAACAGCAAACAGGAACATGTTATGGGCTACAGAGTTTCTGATTGAGTTCAGTACTCCAAATTCTAAGATAGCCCTTAAAATCCCATGTCCCAGTACAGTGGTCTTCCAACATTTTTGGCACCAAGAACTGGTTTTGTGAAGACAATTTTTCCATGGGTGGGGGTGAGGAGGGAGTGAAGGGGATGGATGGAGAGCTGCAGATGAAGTATCCTTCACTGGCCCACTGCTCACCTCCTGCTACACTAGACAATACTGGTCCACAGCCTGGGGGTGGGAAACCTCTGTCTTAGTATACTCATTTTCTTTATTTAATGTAATGATTACTTATCTTCCTCATGATTGCATGTGTGCTAAGTCGCTTCAGTTGTGTCTGACTCTGTGAGACCCTTCAGACTGTAGCCTGCCAGGCTTCTCTGTCCATGGGATTCTCCAGGCAAGAATACTGGAGTGGGCTTCCATTTCCTCTTCCAGGGGATCTTCCTGACCCAGGGACCAAACCCAAGTTTCTTACATCACTTTTATTGGCAGGCAGGTTCTTTATCACTAGCGCCACTTAAGTTATGTCAAAAGAGATTTTTTATTTAATTCAACCTTAGTTCTCCTATTAAGTTGAATATATATATATACATATAGCCACAAATATATATATATATATAAATTTATAAGATCAGTCTTATAAATAAAACATTTTTTTAATTTAAACACTAGTTGACTAGGATATACAAAACTTTAATACTGTGTTTTATTTTATTTTTATTTATTTATTTTTTTAATTTATTTTATTTTATTTTTAACTTTACAATATTGTATTGGTTTTGCCATATATCAACATGAATCCACCAAAGGTATACATGTGTTCCCCATCCTGAACCCTCCTCCCTCCCCACACCATCCCTCTGGGTCGTCCCAGTGCTCCAGCCCCAAGCATCCAGTATGGTGCATCGAACCTGGACTGGTGACTCATTTTGATACATGGCAAAACCAATACAATATTGTAAAGTTAAAAAATAAAATTAAATTAAAAAAAATAATAATAAAAAAAAACAAAGCAGAGATATCACTTTGCTGAAAAAGGTCTGTATAATCAAAGTTATGGAGGGAAAAAAAATCTAAATAAGAGTGGATATATGTACATGTAAATTTTTTTTTATTTTATTTTATTTAACTTTACAATATTGTATTGGTTTTGCTATATATCAAAATGAATCTGCCACAGGTATACATGTGTTCCCCATCCTGAACCCTCCTCCCTCCTCCCTCCCCATACCATCCCTCTGGGTCATCCCACTGCACCAGCCCCAAGCATCCAGTATGGTGCATCGAACCTGGACTGGCGACTCATTTCATATATGATATTATACATGTTTCAATGCCATTCTCCAAAATCATCCCACCCTCTCCCTCTCCCACAGAGTCCAAAAGACTGTTCTATACATCAGTGTCATTTTAAATAACTGATTATAACCATATCAAACAAGTAAAGGACCATAAACTGCCTGTAATCTGGTTGGGCATTCCCCACTAAATATAACACTATTAACCAGTCAAATCAATAAGACTTGATTTCACAATATATGTATATACCTCATCACACATTTCAACTTATCCAGAATACTAGTTTCCTAAGTTTAGCATAACCACAGAATTCATAACATTTGAATTGTCATAACATTTTAAAATATCTGACTTTTATCTCCTTTGTAAAAAGGTAAGTGAATTTATTCATTGGTGTCTTCTTTTTCCTTTAAAGTTAATAGACTCAGATATGCATTTATCTTTCAAGATATTTGTTTTATTTTTAAACTATCTTATCAGATACTGAATTTTCTAAGAGTATTTTAAAATGAAATACAATCTTTGGTAGGAAAAAATATACTTTAAAGAAAAGGTATATACAATTTATATCACATCTTCCAAGGTTATCTAATTCTATTCTTTTACTTTTTGAACTATTTTAGAACTTTGTCAATACAACCAAATATCTTTCACCAGTAAAGTTAAAATTGGTCAAATAAACAATGTATTGGTTAAACTCTTACCTTAGCATAAAAAAATTGATATTTTACTTATTTTATCTCTAGCTTCTCTTCCTTACATGGTGGCTCAGAGATAAAGAACCCATCTGTCAATGAAAGAAATGTGGATTTGATCCCTGGATCAGGAAGATTCCCTGGAGAAGGGAATGGCAAACTAATCCAGTATTTTTGCCTGGAAAATTCCATGAACAGATGAGGCTGGAAGGCTACAGTCCCTGGAGTCGCAAAAGAGTCAGACATAACTCAGCAACTGAACAACAAAATCTCTTTCTTAACCAATACAATATTGTAAAGTAATTAACCTCCAATTAAAATAAATAAATTTATATTAAAAAAAAATCTTTCTTCATCCCAGTTATACCATTCAAGCCCTAGAGTCTGACATACAGAGTGAAGTAAGTCAGAAACAGAAAAAGCAAATATCATATAGTTAATGCATATATATATATATATATATATAATTTAGAAAAATGGTACAGATGAACCTATTTCCAGGGCAGGAATAGAGATGCAGATACAGAGAACTTGTAGACACAGTGGAGAAAGGGGAGGGTGGAATGAATTGGGAGAGTAGCACTGACATATATACATTATCATATGTTAAATGGATAGCTAGGGGAACCTGCTGTATAGCACAGGGAGCTCAGCTCGGTGCTCTGTGATGACCTAGAGGAGTGGGATGGGCACATGGGAGGGAGGTTCAAGAGGGAGTGGATATATGTATACATATAGCTGGTTCTGAAGAAGGAACTGGCTACTGACTTCAGTATTCTTGCCTAGGAAATCCCATGGACAGAGGAGCATGGCAAGCTACAGTCCACAGGGTCACAAAGAGTCAGACACGACTTAGCAATTAAACAACATGGCTGGCTCACTTTGTTGTATAGCAGAAAATTACACAACATTGTAAAGAAATCATACTTCCATAAAAAAACAAAAATTCTTACAAAGTTAAAATTCTAAATTACCTTTAAGGAGTTTATTTCTGAACATATAAATGTAATTAATTATGCAAATAGCATAACTTTTGTTGTAATTATTATCTTTCTAAAAAATTACTTCATCTCCCTAGAATCTGACATGTATTGAGTAATTTTGTAAAACTCCTTTTGGTCTTAGGACATTAGGTTTACAGTACTTTGACTACATTATACCTAGATATTGGTATAAATATCTCTGGAGAAACATATACTATGTGAGAAAGAGTCACCAAATAAAGATAGTATATGGGAGAATAGAGCTTAAGCCAATTCAGAAGTTTTAGAAAAGATGCCTCTTGGAAATCTAAAGATGTTTGAACTTACTGCATATTCTAGTTTCTTGAAGAGAAGCAATCAAACAACTGAGCAAATTCTGTCTCTTGGATGAGTTTCTCATATGCAAGCTGTAAGTCTCCTTTCTTGCCTATATTCCTCGAGATTTTCTTGGGTTTTCTGGATACTGCATATATGTCTAAGAGTTTATACGACTGCTTCCTGAAAGATGCACTATTTCCTTGATTAAGTCAGTGTTTCAAGATTTATTCATTTATTCCAGTAAGGCTCCTAAATATGAGACTGGTGCTGTAACAGGGATAACAATTTACTTATATTCTTTTTTTTTTCAGCCCAAAGTTTTGTTTCCTCTTTATTTTTTTTTAACATTTTAAATTTTATTTTATTTTTAAACTTTACATAATTGTATTAGTTTTGCCAAATATCGAAATGAATCTGCCACAGGTATACCTGTGTTCCCCATCCTGAACCCTCCTCCCTCCTCCCTCCCCATACCCTCCTTCTGGGTCGTCCCAGTGCACCAGCCCCAAGCATCCAGTATCGTGCATTGAACCTGGACTGGCGACTCATTTCATACATGATATTATACATGTTTCAATGCCATTCTCCCAAATCTCCCCACCCTCTCTCTCTCCCACAGAGTCCATAAGACTGATCTATACATCAGTGTCTCTTTTGCTGTCTCGTACACAGGGTTATTGTTACCATCTTTCTAAATTCCATATATATGCGTTAGTATAGTGTATTGGTGTTTTTCTTTCTGGCTTACTTCACTCTGTATAATAGGTTCCAGTTTCATCCACCTCATTAGAACTGATTCAAATGTATTCTTTTTAATGGCTGAGTAGTACTCCATTGTGTATATGTACCACAGCTTTCTTATCCATTCATCTGCTGATGGGCATCTAGGTTGCTTCCATGTCCTGGCTATTATAAATAGTGCTGCGATGAACATTGGGGTACAATGTGTATGCCCAGCAGTGGGATTGCTGGATCATAAGGCAGTTCTATTTCCAGTTTTTTAAGGAATCTCCACACTGTTCTCCATAGTGGCTGTACTAGTTTGCATTGATAGCACACTGTAACTTATAAAAACTAATCTGTGTTGGAGATAAAAGAGAGAAAGAAAAAAAAAGAAAGAAAGAAAGAAAATGATATTACATGGACCTTCCCATTCCCTCTCCCTTATCTCAAAACACATACATTTTGAACTATGGGATGAAGCTCTAATTTTTTATGCTTCCTCTGGATGGCAATATTGCTTAGCTTTGTGACAATAATAGACTTCTCTATGGGCCAGGACCGCTAGTGGTAAAGAAACTGTCTGCTAATGGTGGAGACTTAAGAGACACAGATTCGATCCCTGGGTCAGGAAGATCCCCTGGAGAAGGGCATGGCAAGCCACTCCAGTACTTTTGCCTGAAAGAATCCCAAAGACAGAGGAGGCTGGTGGCCTGCAGTCCATAGGGTCACACAGAGTCAGACACGACTGAAGTGACTTAGCATGGCATGGCATGGGCCAGGAACACTCGTGTTCACATGTTTATATGAACATTTCACTAGTTTCTAAGTCTGTGTGTTTCAGTTATTTCCTCTGAGCTGGGAAAATAACAAGTGGATGATAACACATTGTCTTTTTATGCCAGATTCAAGTTGTTTGCTACCTAATGCTCATAAACAGCCTATTGCCTGTGTTTTATCAAGTAACATTTATTACCCTGCCAAAGTATGCACTTTCCCCTGGGCATTATTTATCTGTGTAATAGTTAGAAGTTTCCTTGGATATATTCAGGAGCAGGAATTTCAGTAAAACATTGGGGGACTAAGGAATAAGAATTTATCAAGTGCACCTTGTTTCACTGATAGTCTAATTCTTTTTATCTAGGAACTGATGACAATCCAAAAATGAGTGGAAGATCGTATTTTTCCTTTAGCTGGCTCAAGTCAGGGTTTTGTCTATCCAGATTATTGTTAGTTTGAAAGATTATATAAGGACCCCTTAGGTGGCCAAAAGATTTAATTTCCACCATGTCAAGATTAGCTAACTATAGTCAGAAGTCTTTGGATGCACACAGTCTTCAATGTCTAATAAATATATAAGCCTGTCTCCATGATACTCTTCCTGGCCTTGAATCTGTCTATTCTTCCATTCCTAGGGAATCTGAGAATCTCCTTCAGTTATAACTTCTCATATACATTTTCAGAATAAAAAGGAAATTGATAAAGTACCTTTTAAAGGTTTTAGATTTAAATATCAAGTTCTGCTCTTTTCTAGACATGAGAAGTTACTTAACAAACATATTCTTCTATTTTGTTTTATGTATACGGGGAATTATAATAGTGACAAATCTATATCATTGTTGTGGATGTCATACAGTCTGCTTGACACACAGCCAATGCACTGTTTGCTCCATGGGCCCAGGTACATAGTGGCCAAGGTGTCGGTGAAAGGGACAGTCATGTGCTTAATTATATGATCCACCACCTACACTTGGTCTACAGTTTCATCTTTACCTTTTATGCTACAACTGCTGCATGTCCCATCTGGTAACACTGGAAGCCATTACAGAGCTGCTGAATAGCAGCATTCCCCGATGAACACAGTCTATGGAGAGCAGACTGCTCTAGACTCCATCATATAGTGTAGTGATTTATCTTTTCAAGTATAGTTGCAAAATCCACATGCATATTTGTCATCACTTGCTAGGGTGATTTCTGCCTGCTTGATTTTCTGTAGCCCTACATGGTGATCTGGCCTTCCCTGGTAGGTCAGATGGTAAAGAATCTGCCTACAATGCAGGAGACATAGGTTTGATCCATGGATCAGGAAGATCCTCTGGAGAAGGGAATACCTACCTACTCCAGTATTCTTGCTTGGAGAATTCTGTGAACCGAGGAGCCTGGAGGGCTACTGTCCATGGGATCACGAAGAGTTGGATATGACTGAGATACAGAACACATGGTGTTCTACCCAAAACAGTTGTCTTTTTAACATTGCCTCCCATCAATGGGCACATTTTATTGCCAATGAAATGGAGCAACAGGCTCAAATTCTTGGGTTACACCAGTCATACCTAGAAGGGGTTGGCTTGATAGAGCAATGCAATGTTCTCCTGAAGGTCAATTCTGGCACCAGCTTTGAGAGTGCACACTGCAAAGTTTGATTCCCATCTGCCTAATGTGCAACACGCTTTAAAACAATAGCCAATGCATGGTGTTGACCTTCCCTTACCTAGATTGTCAGATACAAGGAGGAATTGTAGGTAACCCTACTCACTGTTACACTTAATTATTTCTTGGAAGCATTTTTGGGCTCAGAAACATCTTATTGGACTTAGAGGGTATGGTGGACCTGGTGTCCTTTGAGGGACCATTTACCCAGGAAAGCACCTAAGTTTCTGTTCAGTTGAAAGCTGAGAGTTTATCCTGGTTATTTAGTTCTTCATGCCATTGCTCAAGCTGGTTTTAGAAAAGGCAGAGGAACAAGAGATAAAATCGCCAACATCCGCTGGATCATCGAAAAAGTAAGAGAGTTCCAGAAAAACATCTATTTCTACTTTATTGACTATGCCAAAGCCTTTGACTGTGTGGATCACAATAAACTATGGAAAATTCTGAAAGAGATGGGCATACCAGACCACCTGACATGCCTCTTGAGAAATTTGTATGCAGGTCAGGAAGCAACAGTTAGAACTGGACATGGAACAACAGACTGGTCCCAAATAGGAAAAGGAGTACATCAAGGCTGTATATTGTCAGCCTGCTTATTTAAATTATATGCAGAGTACATCATGAGAAATGCTGGACTGGAAGAAGCACAAGCTGGAATCAAGATTGCCGGGAGAAATATCAATAACCTCAGATATGCAAATGATACCACCCTTATGGCAGAAAGTGAAGAGGAACTAAAAAGCCTCTTGAGGAAGGTGAAAGAGGAGAGTGAAAAAGTTGGCTTAAAACTCAACATTCAGAAAACGAAGATCATGGCATCTGGTCCCATCACTTCATGGGAAATAAATAGGGAAACAGTGGAAACAGTGTCAGACTTTATTTTGGGAGGCTCCAAAATCACTGCAGATGGTGACTGCAGCCATGAAATTAAAAGACACTTGCTCCTTGGAAGAAAAGTTATGACCAACCTAGATAGCATATTGAAAAGCAGAGACTACTTTTCCAACAAAGGTCCATCTAGTCAAGGCTATGGTTTTTCCAGTGGTCGTGTATGGATGTGAGAGATGGACTGTGAAGAAAGCTGAGCACCGAAGAATTGATGCTTTTGAACTGTGGTGTTGGAGAAGACTCTTGAGAGTCCCTTGGACTACAAGGAGGTCCAACCAGTCCATTCTGAAGGAGATCAGCCCTGGGATTTCTTTGGAAGGAATGATGCTAAAGCTGAAACTCCAGTACTTTGGCCACCTCATGCGAAGAGTTGACTCATTGGAAAAGACTCTGATGCTGGGAGGGATTGGGGGCAGGAGGAGAAGGGGACGACAGAGGATGAGATGTCTGGATGGCATCACTGACTCGATTGATGTGAGTCTGAGTGAACTCCGGGAGTTGATGATGGACAGGGAGGCCTAGTGTGCTGCGATTCATGGGGTTGCAAAGAGTCAGACACGACTGAGCGACTGAACTGAACTGAACTCAAGATAATCTTTTTTAAATTAATCCAAAATCAATAAACTTGAAAGCTTAATGACACCTGCAAAAAACTTCACATTTATTATACAACATCACTTAATCAAAAGACTGACATCCACTACATTTGCCATATTCTGCTGATTTGAAGGAAGTGTTAGTTCCCACCTGCACTGTGGGGGAAAGGAAGATGTGAAGGTGTGAGCATTGAGAAAGAACATCACAGGGAATCATGTAGAATCTGTCACAACAACCACATTGTCAAGATTTTCTTTGATGTTCAGGTAATTATTTTCCATATCTTAATCCTGTTTTGAAAGAGCCATCCTGCTTGATAAACGTCAACTTTCCACAGATGGAGAAAGTATAGAAACAATTGGCTTTGGCTCTCTTTAAGGTTATAAAATAGGATAAAACAGACTCATAAATGAATCTCTGTTCTGGCTTTTTTCCAGTATGTATGCATTCCTTAAATATTCTGCTGCTTTGACGAAGAAATGAAACATTTTTCACCCTATGGTTATCCTCTTAATTAAGTAGACTTAAAAAAAAGATTTTGCTAATTAAATGGATATCATCACTCTTGTTATTTTTGATTGGCAGTTTCTAGTTATTTTATTTCCCAGGTCAATTATTTAGAATACGATTGAAATCAATCAACTGTTAATAGGGACCTAATTTGCCCATGTGTATCCCAAGGAATTTTTCAATTAGAATAGAGGATAATCCTGCTTCTGAGAGTGAATGCACAATCATCCCTGTGTCTTGCTTGTCATAGCCATGATCACATGGTCTGTGATAACAGTGTAATAACCAGAAACAAGTGGTATATGAAGAGCTTGACAGTGTAGACATAATGATAAGTGCTTTTTCCTATCCTCAATGCTTTCTTGAAACTAAAGTTGAATAGGTTAGTTCGAGGTAGACAGGAGGTGAAAGGTTATTTGTGGCCTTTGTGGTTGTCATTGTTCTGCTACAGTAAATGTGCAGTGGATGGCAACAAAGAACAAACAAGCATTCACCATGGGGTCCGAGTAGATTCTAACAGGTAAAGTTACTGTTTACTATAAGTTATGAGTGCCACATCAATTTCTTGTGATTTTTTGATAAAATAAGTAAAGCACTTAACAAAATATTGGGACAAGAAACTTATCTCCTGGATAACTTCTGTTGTTATTACTTCTAACTAAGTGCTCCTTTGCTCCCTCTATCTGTAACTGCAGAGCAAGAATTGTTCCTCATTTAAGAGAAGACTGCTTTCCCCACGTGTGCTCTGATCTGCTTTGTCTCCTGTCTCCTTTGAGAATTATCTTTCTTCCTTCTTCATCTTGAGTGATTTCTTGTCTCTTATATCTATTGCATCCCAGGTAGCTAAGTGGTAAAGAACCCACCTGCCAGTGCAGGAGTTTCAGGTTCAATCCCTGATTTGAGATGATCCCTGGAGGAGGAAAAGCAACCCATCCCATTTCTTGCTTGGAAAATTCCATGGACTGAATTTCCATGGAATTCCAGGAGCCTGCCAGGCTACAGTCCATGGAGTCGCAAAGAGTTGACACGACTGAGCACACACACACTTCTTCATCTTGAATGATTTCTTTTCTGTCACATCCATTGCATCAGTAATTACATACTCTAGTGTCAGTTACACAACATTCCCTTATTGTGTTATTACTTCATTCATCTATTCAAAAATATTTCATGAAGAATGGCTGCCAGCTTCTGGAGATGACGAAATGACAAGACCCTATATTTGTAGAGTTTGCATGCACCAATTTTCTCTCTGATGAGGAAGAACTTTGTTTTTTTAGGGATAATAAATAAATCACAGTTTCTTGTGATTTATTTTTTAATTTTTTTATTTGACTTTAAATGTGAATTAGGTCAAATGTATCAAAACTTTTTTTAAAAATCCACATGCTGTTGACTTGATATCTTTCCTGTTTTAATTATGCTTTCAGAAGACTTTAACACTCTCAACTAACTTTTTTCAAGAAAAAAAGTCTATTGGGGGCAGAGGTCATTCCTTCCCCATCTCTAACTCTGGACTATTTTTGTAGCCCTCTTCCTTTCTTAGACAAGCACCATAAAAATGAGGATTAAGTTTTATCTTGCCCTGTATTAAATTGTCAGCTCATTAGAAATCCTAATGCTTTCCTAAAACTGCTTTCAAAGAGGTTTCTAATATCCCCGGGATTGTCACATCACATGGACATTTGCAGTTTCCTTTAATGACTCTCTGATCTCACTGATATGTGCTCCTCCCTTTTGGCAACTTTCCTCATTCACCTCAGCTAGTTTTATTCCTCCTTTTCAATCATCTCTTCTCTCTCTCACTCTCTCTCTCTCTCTCTTTTTGCCACTCATAAAGTCCTTTGCCTCAATTGACCACTTCAGCATTTATCGTTTCCTGGAATATATCTGTCTTCTTCATGATTTTGACCATAATTATTTTCAGATTTTTCCAAATAAATACCTGATATATGTTCTACATAGAATTTCAGACTCTTCTTTAGGAAAGGGAGTCTCCAAAAGGAACTTCAACTCAAAATGTTCAAATTAAAATTCAGAGTTTGTAACCTGCACATAGACACTTGACTCAAATATAATACCTGTTCTTTCATCTAGCAGTTGTCATATCTTTAATTATTTTACTTTTTATATTGTAAAGAATCTGCCTGCAATGCGAGAGACCTGAGTTTGATCCCTGGGTTTGGAAGATCCCCTGGAGAAGGGAAAGGCTACCCACTCCAGTTTTCTAGCCTGAAGAATCCCATGGACAGTATAGGCCATGGAACAAAGAGTCGGACACAACTGAGCAACTTTCACTTTCACTATTTGTATTGTATATCTATGTGTCTGTATGTTCAATTTTATTCAATTGTAAGAATCTTTGTAGTCATATCTGCTGCTCTAACTCTAGTTCCTGAAAAATTAGCTGGCACATAATAGGTGCTCACAGGTGCTCACCATATTTAATTGACGATGAATCAGTAGATGAAGGGTGCAGTTTTGGTCCCCTTTGCAACACCTACCATGAAGATGAAAATTGTGGATCGGTCTAATAGGTGAGACTCATTGTGGAGTACTAACTCGCCACATGGCTATAAAATATCTTGCCCTGTATGGCTCTTCAAAGCTCCTTTCCATCTGCTATATAGGAAACTGCTTGATTCATGAATATCCTTGAATAAAGGCAATAAATTTATTTTATATTCAGTTGAATTTTTATTTTAACAGAAGAGGAAACTTTATTGTGGCTAAAAAAGCAAAATAAAAGCAATTAGTTTCTCAAGTGGAGAAATACTGTACTTGAAATTGCAGTGTTTGCAGGACTTATTAATATGAGGACTCCAACTTACAGAACAGGAAAAAGTTTTCCTGGGTCCTCTTAGGTATGAAAATTAAAGTGACAAGGACAAATTAACAAAAGAAAAACACATGAATTTATCTAATTTAAGTTTTATGTGACATGGAACTTCACAAGGAAATGAGACTCCCCCCCACAAAAAAAGACTTGGCTCTGAATATTTTTATGTTAGGTTTGATGAAGAGTGGACTGTCATGGTTGAATGTGATAGTTTAAGGAGTATGAGGTAAATGTAGTAAACTCTGGGAAACTTAGCATAGCCTGTTTGCTAGAATTCTTCTTAGTAGCCCTTTGTTTTTAGAGATAAGAATGTCCCATTACTCAAGGTTTGGGGAGGGTACCTCTCACATGGGAATTTTATGACATATTTCAAGGGGACATGAGTGAGGGAAAGGTCAGAGTCTTTTAGCATATATCATTCTCTCAAACTCTTTCTGTTTAAACTATTCAACATGCTAAAGCACCATGTTTTGGAGTAACATTTCCTGAACCCCACTAGTCCACTCAGGATTACATACAAGTGATATAGCACAGTGGCTAAACTCCTGCATTCTTACTCTCCCAGGAACTGGATATTAAAATAGATGAGCTCTAACTTTCTCTCTTGTAATACAGATGTGACACTACCCACTTCACTATCTTTAATGAGGATTTAATGAGTAAATGCAGGTAAAACCCTAATAGTGGCAGCCACACATCAAAGACCCCAAAAGTGCTAATTGCTTTTGTGTTCAGTTGCTCAGTGTGTTCAACTCTTTGTGACCCCATGGACTGTAGACCACCAGGCTTCTCTGTTCATGAAATTTTCCAAGCAAGAGTACTGGAGTGGGTTGCCATTTCCTACGCCAGAGGATCTTCGTGACCCAGGGATCAAACCCACATCTCTTACATTGACAGGTGGATTCTCCAGCACTCTGTCACTTGGAAAACCCTAATTATTTAAGCAGAGTAGAAAAAAAAGTTGTGTTTCTGAAGAAAACTATTATCTCTGGCACACATGTCTGGCTATCAGATTCTAGCCCCCTTTCATTGAATTTGAGCTATTTGTACTTTTTGTAAGTTGTAGGCAATTAATAGATATGCATGTCATGCTGTGTCTACTAGACATTTATTTGACTGCCTTCCACCCAGTGGACAAAACAGTTTTGCTGTATTCTCACTTCAAACCAACATTTCTTAACTTAGTAAAGTTTTAGTGGCTTCAATTTCCATTAAGTTCTTTATAGCATCTGCCTGAACACCTCAGATCCCATGAGTAAAAGAAAAAAAAAAACCTTTAACATGAGTTCACTTATATTTATGAGGCATGATTTTACTGAAAGTTATTTTTTAAAGTATGCATGGTAATTGTGGTATTAATAGGAGAGGGAGTCCCGGCTGTAGTTTAAAAATGAGTTGATTAGACAAGAATCAAAATAGAGACAGAAAATAAAAAATAGGTAGACAAAAAATAAAACATAAGGGCTGTTTAAAGAAGAGGCACCATTAAGAGAGAATAAAAAAGGAGTACCTGAAGAAAGTTGCAGTCAACAGGCAATGATTGGAACAGAAACCATTCACCCACTAGAGAAGCCAATTTATCCTATTCTGTCCTATGTCACATGTTGACAAAATTTTAATCTCAATTTTTCAACATGTGGAGAAATAACTGTGAAGCAAAATGTGCTGCAAAATTAAAGAGATGACTTTTTCAAGCTACTGCAATATAAAGGGCATTCCTTAAAGAGAGTCAAATGACAAAAATAAATTAGTAACAAGTTTTATGCCCTTTATTTCAGGGAAAACGATTCAAGGATTGGAGTTCAGTGCCTGACAAACAGTGGAACACTCTTCCACAATGATGTCTGGGCAAGAGTGAGCTGTATAGAATATTAGAAATGGTAGTGCAAAAAGAGTGCATGATCAGCTGAGGTTGCACATATTATTTCATTGGCCAAAAAGTTCCTTAATTTTTTTTAAGTAAAAATGAAGACACATTTTTTTTTCATTTTCATCAATAACTTTATTGAGCAATGTATTTACCATTTTGTTCCACTACCTTCTGCCATTTTAAAGACAACTTTGTAATTTCATCTTTCCAAAACTTTTTGTCTTTTTGAGCAAAGAAAAGATACCTATTCCAGGTACCATTTACAGTCTTTTGAGGAATTGAATTGTTTTCCATTAAGAGAATTTTGTAAAGATTAAATGGACATCTGAATATGCAATGTTTTGGTGAATACAGCGGATGAATCACAATTTCTTGGCCAAGCTGTAACAGTTTTTGCCTAGTCATCAAAAAAGAAAAAAAAAAAAATGTGGACTTATAGTATCCTGATGGGAAATTAGTCATTTTCTG
This sequence comes from Bos indicus x Bos taurus, assembly GCF_003369695.1. Lineage (NCBI taxonomy): Eukaryota > Metazoa > Chordata > Mammalia > Artiodactyla > Bovidae > Bos > Bos indicus x Bos taurus. The sequence continues at coordinate 69,368,193 of NC_040082.1, forward strand.
TTGACTGATTCTGGACACTTTTTTGTTGAGTGTTGCTTTCAGTCGATCTAATTGGGAGCAGTACTTGTCAGAATTAATTGTTCGATTTTCCAGAAGGCGATCATACTGGAGGACTCCTTTCCAGTTCCACCACATATACAACATCACCTTCTTTGTATGAAGACTGGCCTGTGGTGTGGTTGGTGGTAGTTCATTTTGCTTTTCACACAATCTCTTCCACTGCACATTATTGTACAGTATCCACTTTTTATTGCCTAACAATTTGTTTTTAAAATGAAACAATTTCCTTACATTTCAGTGGAAATCATATGTAGAAATATGGTCAACGAGATTTTTTCATTTAACTTATATGGAACCCAAACATCAAAGTAATTAACATAATCAAGCTGGTACAAATGATAGTCAATGCCTGATTTGGATATTTTGAGTATGTGGGCTATCTCCCGCATGGTACAACATTGAATGTTCTCAGTTAATGTCTCGGTTTGATTGCTATCAACTTCAACTTATCTAACTGATCAGGGAGCATTGTCTAGCCAGAAACCTCTAGCACAAAACTTCACAAATCACTTTTGACACATTCAAACAGTCATAGCACCTTCTTCATACACTGCACAGATCTTTTCTTTCATTTCAGTTGCATTTTTACCTTTCTTAAAATAAAAAAGCATAATATGCTGAAAATGTTTTTTCTTCCATCTTCAATATTAAAATAGATACACAAAAATTCATCAATTTTGATTTTTTTTTTAATGCATGCTAATAGCTGCCACAGAACAATCTAACATAACAATTCAAATGAAGTTAAAGACAACAAAGCACTACTAGAGCCATTTTATGGGGGTAAAAAATGAATCTTTGGCCAACCCAATAAATAACAAAAATTCAGCTGAGCATTTGAAAGACCTAATTTGCTTTATCAAATAATTCATGAAACAGGCAACATTCCATCCAACAAGTAGAGAAGAGTTCTGAGGAGCTGTGCAAAATGGAAGGCCTACATAGGCAGAAGAGAAAGAGTGGGTGACTTCAGGCTTAGGTAAAGGACCTCCTGGGGATGGAAGAGGGTTACATGGTGGACTTCCTCATCAGTTCTGATGAGAAAATTCCAAACTGAGCTGTTGAGACTGTATTCCTGAAAGAGGTTGTGACTGCAATTAAACTGGATATTAAGTCTTACTTTGCTGACATGGGTCTTAGCACAAATGGCTCCATTTTGGGCCTGTTTCTCTTCTAATGCATATCTGACGTTATTTTAAAAACCAAGGACCAACCAAGAATAAAGTCCAGGATTACCTTGGAGCATTTGGAGATTGGCTGCCTGGTTATACTGCATTTCTCATCAAGCAGAACACAGAATTTCAGTTTGCTGATGTTGCGCCCTAGGGATAAGCATCTCCATCTTGGGCATTGACATATATTTCAACATGAGGAAAATCTCCTTGTAAAGAAAATGGCTTGAGGATCTTACTTAGCAGCTGAAAAAGGGAGTAATGAGTCTTTGGAAGAAGAGAGAGGGGACATATATGAGTTATGTGAGGATGAGTCATTCTTCACAGTTTGCCCTTTACTGGCACATAAAAAGAGTAAGGGGATTTCTTATCTGTAGTTATTTTCTGGAAGAATGGGACTCCAGTAAAATCAACTTTGTTCTGGCTTAGACCCAGTGAGTGGAGTATCTTACACAATTCCATAGCAACTATATTGGTTGGTTCCCCCATGTCATAAAATAATCAGAGATATTATAGACAACAGATCTAAATGGAGTTGCTTATTATAAACTCCACATCATCAGACTTTTAAAATATAGTTTCAGCTTTCCTAGAAATGGAATCTTAAGCCAGCCAATTAGGATTGCATGATCAGCATTAATTAGGTAATCTACCTTAGATACTCTTTTCTCTCCTATAAGGAAAGTAACAAGTAATAGCACAAAAACAAATGTGTTTTTGCCAAGTACAAGTCTCTGCCCTCTTCTGCCTATAAGCATCTTTCATTTTGCACAGTTGTTTAGTTGCTTCCTTTCTGCTGGAAGGATGATGCCAGAGCATAAATCACTGAATAAAACCAATAAAATCTTTAAATTTTACCCAGTTGAAATCTGTCCCTTAACTGAAGAAGCATAATAAAAATCACCACAGTGCACACTCGACTACTTTCATTCCTTAGAGTTTTGTGAACATTCTTTGCTATGTTTAGGGTATTTTCCAAAGTTAGGAACACTGGCGATAGTCTAGTTACTATTCCTTAAGTCCCCTCTTCTCAAGAGGCTGCTCTTCAAGCTCACTTAGGGTGTCCAGCAAGTTATTTCCAAAAAGAGAATGAGTTTGGAAAAGCCCTATGAGCAATTTTATAGGGTTGATCATCTACAAGCCCTGGTTATCTCTTAAATTTCCCCCCATCAGTTCTGCATCAAGGAAGCACTGTGGAATTTTATAACTCTAGGCAGAAACTCTAACTCCCATACAAGTAGCTCTCATTCTCTTATTTCGTCAGCCCAATTGTGTCACTGTGCTGTGCTGTACTGAGTTGCTCAGTCGTGTTTCACTCTTTGCGAACCCATGGACTGCAATCCGCCAGGTTCTTCTTTCCATGGGGATTCTCCAGGCAAGAATACTGAAGTGGGTTGCCATGCTCTCCTCCAGGCTTGCCAACCCAAGGATCAAACCCAGATTTTCTGCATTGCAGGTGGATTCTTTACCTACTGAGCCACCCCAGAAGCCCAAATCATTACTTCTTTAAAAAAGCAGTTTGGAATGTTCAAACTGATCCCCTTGAAGTACAGACATCTCCCTTCCAGTAGTCCCTGGCTCATATATACTTAAATGACCCCAATGGGACTCTGTCCTTGGAGATAAGGTGAGAGAGTGAAGAGGTTAGAAAGGGAGGGTGAGAATACAAGGCTCACTGTGGAGAAGGAGAGGCTGTGAAGTTGAGGGAACTGAGAATAGACAGGATGGCAGCACTCAGTCAGCCTCTTCTCTTTACTTCTTCCCCATTTTATTTCCCCTTAATCTGTGAGTTCTATCTCAGATTTTTCCAGAGTGTGTGTATCCTGCTAAAAAAATTGGTAGGTGATTAATTTCCTATGGCATTAAAGTGTGATCTGAAAAAAAAAATAAATAAATAAAGTGTGATCTGAGAGGCAGCAGCAAGGGAGTGAGGGCATCCCTTGGAAAATTTGCAGAAATGCAGAATTTCAGGATCCTACTAGACTAGTAAACTAAATGTTATAAAGATCCTGGGTAATTCATTTGCACATTAATTGGAAGAAACCCTTGATGGGGTTCAGTACATATTGTCTCAAAATATGGCGTTTTGGTGTATTGCATATTTGAGTTGAAGACATTTGTGAAAAGGCAGGAGCAGGAAGGACTTTCTGACCTTCATCTGAAGTGGTTCATAAAACCCTTCAATGAGGTTACCCTTCTTATTTCGTGTTCCTTGAGGAAAGGAATATTTTTATTTCAAAGATGGAGGAACATTGAGAGGCATCTAAATACACATGCCTTGCTAAGTTTTCCCCAATTTCTTACCAATAGCTCAGCTCCCATTGCCTATCAAATTTCTTCACCACTGTCCACTCTTCATCAAATGTGGAATAAAAAAATACAATTTTGGGGGTCTTCATTTCCTCAGGCGGAGAAGGCAATGGCACCCCACTCCAGTACTCTTGCCTGGAAAATCCCATGGACGGAGGAGCCTGGTAGGCTGCAGTCCATAGGGTCGCTAAGAGTCGGACATGACTGAGCGACTTCACTTTCACTTTTCACTTTCATGCATTGGAGAAGGAAATGGCAACCCACTCCAGTGTTCTTGCCTGGAGAATCCCAGGGATGGGGGAGCCTGGTGGGCTGCCGTCTATGGGGTCACACAGAGTCGGACACAACTGAAGTGACTTAGCAGCAGCAGCAGCATTTCCTCATGAAGTATCCTATGCCATGAAAAACATATATTAAATAAATTTGTGTGATTTTTCTCCCATTAACCTATCTTTGTAAGTTTAATTTCAGATCCAGACACTCAAAAAGGTCCCAGGAAAACTTTTTCCTTTCCTACATCTGGGACTGTATTATGCAAAGAAGGGTAATAAGTCATGCTGCTTGTTTTACTTACTAAATGCTTACATATTTTTACTCTTTAAAAATTTGTGTAGCAATAGAATCATCAGTCACATAGAACATGGAGAAATTTTTTGGTTCAGTTCTATTTGAGTAAATGATTTAACCTCAAAGCCTCAAATATCATATGGGCAAAATAAGGGTAATACAAGTCATATGATCTCCACACATGCAGAGAAGTTTAGATGACTTAAGAGCACCTGACTCATAACAGGAACTTAATAAACATCAGGTCCTTCTCACTAACAAAATAAAAACATACCTGAGAAATAGTGATGCTTTAAGATTTAAATGACACACATATTATTGTTATAGGTTAATTTCTTGGTTTATCCAGAGTTCTTACAACAAACTTTGGGGAAAATGTCAAAGTTTGGGGACAAAGTGTAGACAACACATATGACTCAATGAAAAGCTTTGGATAGCAATTTGAAAAATGCAAGCATCCCTATGCTGAATTCCCATGTTGATGGCTGTTGACTAAGAGAAGTGATTGATCTGTGATCATTCTCACTAAAACACCCATCATTGCATTAGTGCATTAAAAACAAACAACAACAAAGGCAAAATCTTATTAAGAAAAGAAGTTTCCTTCTTGGCACTCTGGTACAAAGTTGGAGAAACTCATCTTTATATCTATATCACTGTGTCTTCATACCTGCTTTACGGATCACCTAGAGGTTTTTGGGTGATATATGTTTTCCAGTTCACTCATCAAAACATATACTGTTTCGATGGAACTAAACCAGTTGTAAAGAAGTCCAGGGAAAGGTAAATAAATTGGGAAGCAAAGGTAAGACCCAGATCTGATGCAACAATTGCAGATTCCATCAATGGTGCCTGATGGAGTTCATAACCAGGCTAGAGATGCCTGTCTGGTCCTTTCACTCTTACTCTTTTCTTCTCCCTGTCATGCAGCAACAACCTCCTCAATGCCCCCTTCACCTCTTTGTTTCTGAGGGTGTAGATCAGGGGATTCAGGAGTGGGGTGACAATGTTGTAGAAGAGGGTGAGGAACTTGCCTTGATCCTGGGAGGAGCTGTTTCCAGGTTGCATGTACATGTAAATGATGTTTCCGTAGAAAAGTGAGACCACTGTGAGATGGGAGCCACAGGTGTTGAAGGTCTTTTGCCTGCCTGATGCTGACTGAATTTGTAACACAGCCCTCACGATGTAACCATAGGAGACCAGGATAAATACAAGGGGTGAGAGTACAATGCCCACTGCCAGTACAAAGACAGTGCCCTCAATGGCAGCTGTATTCACACAGGCCATTCGTATCAGGGCAGGCATCTCACACAGGAAGTGGTCCACACTGTGACGCCCACAGCGGGATAAGCGTAGGGTGACTGGGGACATGGCCAAGGAGTTGGCCACCCCACAGCCCCAGGCTATCAACACCAAGCCTAGGCAAAGCCGGGGATTCATGATCACCATGTAGTGCAGGGGCTTGCAGACTGCAACAAACCGGTCATATGCCATGACTGCCAGGAGTAGACATTCCACACCACCCAGACCCAGGAATAGGAAGAGCTGGATGGCACAGCCTGTGTAGCTGATAGTCTTGTCATGTCCATTTAGGTTATACAGAAGCTGAGGGATGGAGCTGGTGGTGAAACTAAGGTCCAGGAGGGAGAGGTGGGTAAGGAAGAAGTACATGGGAGTGTGGAGGTAACGATCCAGCCGAGACACCAGGATGATGGTAGTGTTGCCCACAAGGATCAGGAGATATGCGATCAAGATAACCACAAAGAGGATTCTCTCCAGATGGGGCCGATCAGAAAATCCCAAAAGGATGAAATTTCCCTGGTTGCTCTCATTGGTCCCATCCATCTCTACTGCACCTGAAGAGGAATATTGATACTAATAATGTGAACAGCCAATAAAATGGAGTGTTTACTATGAATGTTTACAGGCATTCTTCTATGTTTTTTACATTTATTTACTCATTTAACTCCAACTAGAATGGTACAAAGTTGGCACTCTTACTATCCTTGACCTACAGAAACGGAAACTGAGACAGATGTATGTTAAGTAAATTATCGTATTCTAGAAGGGGCAGAATGAATTTTGAACACAGAAAATGGGGCTTAGAGTCTTTATCTTTCACTGATGGTAGTGCCTCTAATCCCAAAGTCAGGAAAGATAAATCCTCCCATGGCCCAACTATTGATTCTTCTTGAGACACAAGTTCTTAAGCTCCTGCTGTAACCTCAAAGGCCCAAAGACATATCCATTTTATGCAGAATATTTGTCTATTCTTTATCCCAAAGACACTTCACTCGTTTGATTATTATTCTTGAGGTAATTTTAAAGTATCTGTACAGATAATGTATAAGACAATAAAATATTACTAAATAATATGCACATAAAATTAATCTCTCTTTGTCTCTTTCCTGCCATCTCTGTCTCTATTTTTCTGTCCCTATGTGTGTATGTCTTTCTCTCTCTCTCTCTCAGATAGGTCTTGCATAGAAGGAATAATTCTTTTCTTCCAAAATATTATATACTGCTTGAGGAAAAAATATAACATTTTGTAATGGATAATGCAACTTTAATGCAATTATTCACATATATGTTCAGAATTTCTATCAAATTGCAATTCCAAGAACCTATCACATTCAAAGCAAAGAATGTTTGAGGACAAAACCACAAGTCTTACAGATAGATATAGAGAAGTAGATTGCAAACAATTTAAGTTGCAATTCCAATCTCCTCCGTTACGATCTCTTAACCAACAAGATACCATTACAAGCTATTTGAAAGATCACTTACCTTTACATAGTTTTCCCATCTAATATGGTAATACTCAAACTACTTACACATATGTTCTGTTATTTTATTAATATGAAAAAGTTGGTAAATATGAAAGTTTATATGTATGCTATATAAAACTCATATGACATATAAAAATGAGATTAGGCAGGAAAATTCTGAAGGAAAAAAAAAAGTCTAATGAGGAGAAACTATCCTTATATATATCAAACATACACTGAAAATATAATAATTTAACATGATCGGAATTTCCTTGGTGGTCCAGTGGTTAAGAGTCCACTTTGCAATGCAGAGGACATGTGTTCCATCCTGGCTGAGGAGCTAAGATCTCATATGCTGTGGGCAACTAAGCTCACACCACAGCTAGAGAGAAGCCATCAGGCTGCTGAGAAAGATCCTGCAAGCTGCACCTAAAACCTGATGCAGCCAAATAAATAAATATTTAATAAAAACAACAAAAAAGAAAAAAGAACAACAACATGATCACTGAAAAGGCATTTGGGGTTGGGGAGTGTGGATCCTTAAATTACTCCTTTCAACAAAACTAATTACAAATCAAATATTTAAAGTGTTAAAAATACAGCCACTATAAGAAAGTCAACCATTGCTCAATACACCTCTCTCTTGCTCTTTTTTTTCTTTTTCCTAATCATCTTGGATTTAGGTAGATCTCACTAGATAAGTTGCAATTTTTGAAAGTATGAAGCAAAATATATATTTGATTCCATATTTTTAAAAAAATCTATACTACAAAAAGACAACTAACAAAGTCTAAAGAATAATGTCAATACTATCGAACTTCAACATTAAAACTGAAAGCTGTCTTAACAAGAAAATACGTAACAAAGTAATGTAGATAATAATTTGAGCATTTTACAGAAAATAATTATTTACAATAATGTGACAAAACATCAGAATTGTTCTCACTGATGATTGCGTATATAAAGTATAAATATAAATGTATTTGCTTCTTAGATATGTATTTATAGGTGTGGTATATACAGAGTTGGGGAAAGTGTGGGGAAATGAGCCCATTAACTCCTGATAGGAATTTAAATTGAAATAGTATCTTTGGCAGAATCTTAGAAGAGATCATTAATTATGAATAACATATATGCTGACATTCTTCATGTTATTTTAACAAAAACAATTATACCTTATAAAATTTTAAATCACATGTGGTTTTTTTGACTCATTAATTCTGAATATTGGAATCTGTCCTGCATTTATTAACATACAACATGTAATGTAATTCCTCCAAAGTCTTCATTATAGTATTGATTGAGACAGATAATACTCAGAAATAATATATATGTTCAGTTATTGAAATGATTTAATAAATAACAACCTTGTGAACTTGAAACAAATAACTACTAAATAAAAATAATATATGTATGTGGCTTCACTTGGCATTTTTTCCAAAAATCTTATTAATTTTAAACAAGGAAAAGGCAAAATGTAATGTATAGTGAGGTTATATGTGGTCTGGTCCCATCTTTTTGGTCAGTAAATCTATATATAAATATTCATACCAAAATAGAACCAATATCTAGAAATATGTACATTGAATTATCAAAAAGGCTCACTTCTAGAACATGAGATGGAGTTTAAGGGAGACTTTAATGTCTACACATCCTTTGTTTATAAAATAGGAAATAGTAATCATGAGTTGTTACAAAATTTAAAAAGAATATTTATACATGTATGTGTATAGGATTATATACCTAGGAAATTTCCCTAGAAATGATTCTGTCTTTTTTAAAATCAGTTAATGTATCTTTTTAACTTTGTTATTCCTTCTTTACAGAAATCATTGCCTCATCCCCCTTTATATATATATATATATATATATATATATATATATATATATGTATGTAATTATCAAACTGAAAAAGGAAGAAAAGTAGGAAGAAAGGAAGTTAGGAAGAAAAAAAAGACTGAAAGAAATTTTCAGTCTACATAATAACACCAGTGTTTTGAAACAAACTGATGCACAATTTCATACTCTTAAAATTGTAAATCCTGGGATATAAGAGAAAATTGAGTATGAGGAGCTGAAGATGAGCCAAATGCAGTGACAAGGCAAGAGTGGTTTTCAAGAGAACTGGAAATCCAATCTCTTGAATTGCTTTTACAACTTTGATGCTGGCTTCAAGAATGGCTTCTTCACAGGAAAATTAAAGAAAACTGAAAGAGAGTGCTCTTGCTAGTTTTCAATCAAGAAGCTGTGCCTTTTCTCCTGTTCAAGTGGAACACTTGTCCTAAGCACTGGGGACCTGAGACAGCGTCCACAAGCCTTGTTGCTATCACACACCTTTCTACCTGGAAGAAACCCACCTCTCAGATGGGATCCAGAGTACCTTCACTTTCTAAGCAGCTCTGGGAAGGAACTAATTTCTCCCCTTATATTCAAACTTTGGAAGGAATATAATAAGTTTTCCTTTCTCTGTTTGAGGTCCTTCTTAACATACTGGTTCAGGGTTAACAGCCTCCCCTACCTTCTCACATCTCCACAGGTGGTTTATACTTCGTAAGAACCTTTTACAGCCACCATGAATATCTTCATATTTAATGCAATCATGCACTTGTGTTTTGCACACAATGAATTTTATTGTATGTCATGTGAATTTGTCACCACTGTCTTGGTGAGGGGAGAGAATGGGCAATAACCTAGTTATCTTTCATTTTATATACATGGGCACAGCGTGGGAGATCAAAGAATAAACAATTCATTGCTTACTATTGTAGTTCAAGTCTTCCCTATCTTGGAGAAACACTTCCTCTTCATTGCTCAATGGTAAAAAAAAAAAAAAAAAAAAAGCAGTAACAAGTGCTAAACTGGAGAGATCAAAGCTCTTCCTACCCACGTGGGTGATGACTCATAGAAAGGTCAGGAAATGAATCCAATTATTGACTACTCACAGTTTTTCAGATATGATTTTTCATGGAGTTGGAGATAGCAGAACAGATCACCTGCTTGAAGACTATTGATTTTTAAAACATGTTTTAAATTGAGCATTTAGGAGAGTGTGCGCTGACACTGTACCTAGAGGTAAAATCTATTTTCCTTGTAGGTGCTGGTCAGCATGTGAACACTGTGGTCCCCAAATGCACCATTCTACCTCAGAAATGCACAGAATTAAACAACAAAGCAAAAAAAAAAAAAAAAAAAACATATTTTTTTTCAGCTCCTAGAGAGCAGGAAGTCATACAATTAAAAATTTTAGTTTATTTCCTAAGCATGTCTAACCTTGCAGATTCAATAATCTCAAACTCACACAAATTTCATATTCCAGTAGCTATACTGGCATATGAAAGAAAATGGGATTGATGATTTCAGAGTGGACAGCAGGCCTAGATCTTCCCAGTCTAGAGCTGGCATTTCTCCATCTCCTCCCATGAGGCTATAATATCTTTTCAATGCTATTCTTTTTAATGAAACACACATCTTAGATCTTACTTTCTAATGTTTGCCTGACAGATAACAAACTCCAGCCCTAGTACAAAAAGTGAACTTTTATGCTGCATTTATTCATATTTTGTCCCTCACTACTTTTATATATTATACTTTAAAAACTATTTTGCATTGGTAAAGTTATTGCTTTCTTATGACTAAAAAATAGCTTTATATATGTATTTGTCTGTAGATTTGCATCTTGGCATGGAGTCACAAAGAGTTGGACATGACTGAGCGACTGAACAACAAATGTCAGTCATAATCCATACATTTTCCAAGAGCAAGGAGGATGTTTATCATTTTCTTTTTTCTATTTCTTTGATACGTTTCATGTGTTGTTTTTTTTTAATTTATTTAACAAACCAACAAAAGGGTGCAGATTGATGAGCAGAACTCCTTTGTTGGATATTCTGAGACTTAGTTTCCAACATGGTAGATAGCGGGATCCCTACATCAACAAACCTTGGACACCAGCAGAGTGTCTGAGAATTCAACTCAATTCTGATACTACCCAGAGAAAGTATCAGATTTTACAGGTTAAATGTTCAGTCTTACAAGACTTCTCCCACTGCCTAACCATTTCAGAAGCCAGTTGCAAGCCCAACTATTACCTGTACTTCTGACCAACTGGCTACAGATTGAAGGTTCCATCAATCCCCTCCTTGAACTTCAGATCCCAGCCACAAGTCCAGGTTGTTACCTGTGCTTCTGAGCAAATGGCTCTAGATCAGAGATTCCCATGACACCCTCCTCAGGTTAGATGACTTTGTTAGAATGACTCGTAGAACACAGAAAAACATTTTACTTACTAGATCATTAGTATATTTTGAAAAGGATATAACTCAGAAACAGCCAAATGAAAGAGATGTAGAGGGCAAGGCATGTTGGAAGGGCATTCTCCGTGTATCTCCACATGTTCACTGACCAGGAAGTTCTCCCAACCCTGTCTTTTTGGGCTTTAATGGAGGTTTCATGAAATATCATTGATTGATTACAACATTGGCCACTGGATATTGATTCAACCTCTAGCCCTTCTCCTCTCCCCAGAGGTCAAGAGGTGGGGCTGAAAATTCCAACCATAACTGTCCCCGTCCTTAAAGTACTTTCCAGAGTCACCTCACTAACATAACAAAAGACATATTTATTATCAACACTTAGGAAATTCCAAGGTTTAGGGAGCTGTAAGTCAGAAATGCATAAAACTTACAAATTATAATATCACAGTTCCTAAATCCAGAAGTCTACTTACCATTTTTACTCGTAGGCTACCAGGTATCATTAAAAGTCAGAAGTCAAAATGTGTGGATCTTATTATAGGAGGATTGTGAGTTGTCTTACTCCCGCCTGTGTGCACACAGGTGCTCCAGCCAAGTGCAATTCCAGATGTGGGAGGAAATAAAGGCACTTCTCTTGGGTTGGCCCATTCCTCTATAAGGGAAGTGGACCACAATATTATGCTGATGACAGTAAGATGCAGTTCTCCTGAGAAAGACTGGAGATGGACCAGTGGTCTGGTTTTCTCAACAGCCCCAACCTCTAGGGAAATTTCTGAACCCACAGGGGTCATTAGTACATACACTGAGGTGTGATGTAGGTATACATCACATCAAACTCTATAATCTCCCATAGGGTCCAGACAGAAAATGAGGACTATGAAAATTTGTTCCTTGATATGAAAAGGACTTATTACTTTACGTAAGTAAAATTGGAGACTCAATTTTTCTTCCATAAATATAGACAGAATATTTGCTTCCTTTCTCTGTTCCTGAGAATTATCATGTATCTAAAAATTAGCCAAAGTATAATCAGTCCCATCCTACTTGGAAGAATAATTTTTTTCCCCTAGTTCTATTGATAATACTGCAAAAGTATTTTGTCATTTTTTTCCTAAGAATTTTTTTTCATGAAAAAGAAAGGACTCATTGCCCTAGACAGCTGAAAAATTGGATAGGTGCAATGGTTAATTTAGAACTTTATTATTAATTTAAGGAACCAGTAGGGCAACTGATTTTATTTATTTACTTAGGATTTGAAGCGAAGATGTCAGCATAGTGGATTTATACTTTAGTTTCAAAAAGTAACTAGGGTAAAATTAAGCAATTACCAGGAACTCTTGATTTATTAGACTGTGTATATATGACTGTGCTTTTAATGTTCTTATTTAAGTGATGTGACACCCCAAGGCTAAATTTTTTTCAAAATATAAATAATAAAAGTCAATAAATGAATAGCAATTGAGTCCCTGAAAATGGTCAGACAGTATCAGAGAAAACCAGGCTAGTTTGAATCAATTGGTTAGGGGATTTAGCAAAATAATAATCTGGGATCTTTTGAGAAGACATAGCTACAGAGCCACAGAGTAAAGAGTGAAATATTCAACATAGGAAAATGTGTGGAACTTATAGGTTTGTAGAATATGTTTTTTATATAGATACAGATCACTTCCATCCTTCCCTCTTATAATAAAAAAGGTAAATTTGCAGAAGACCCCAGAAGCACACACAAAATGTACATTAAGGAGTCAATTCTTGGAGAGCAGACAGATTTAATAAATCCCAGTGTTCCCAATTTATCTGCCCTTTGGGACAATAAGCCTCAATATCACCACTGTAAATTAGCTCAGTTCCTTCTGCCTGAGGATGAAACTTTTCCACTTCCTGTTCCCAATCAGCCCCACACTAGTTCCCTTCATTCAGCGCCTTCTCAACATGCTAGAATATTAGCTAACTAGTTAATTCACAAGACAAACCACTCACAGGAGTGGGACATGGGGAAAATGATCAAATTAGTTATTTGAATGAATCATCTAGTCTTTTGATAAACTATAAACACGACTCTGGAGAGTTATAGCTTCAGAAAAGCTAGAACCTAATGTTTGAGATTGACTTTGTAATCATTCCTTATGATTTTAGTCATTTTTTATAATGATTTGGCCTAAAAAAAAGTCCAGCAGATAACTAGAGATAGATGGTTGAAGGGAAGTGACAGTGGGGAGAGTACTGGAGGGAGAGAAGGTGGCTCTATAGTACAGTTAAAACAAAAAGGAGTTCACAAAGCATGGAAAAGTTGGTTTCTACAAAATTTTTATTCCATATAACTTATATAATGCTCCCCACATTCTTAGTATGAAAATTTGCATATGGAATGCATACAAGGCAATGAATGAGTTAAAGTTGTCACTGTATTGTCATAGGGAATCAAAGCTACAAGTGGCTCAATGGAACCTGGGCATAGCAATTCATCATGTCACTGGAACCAGTATCTCTACAAATTTATTCAAATTTCTTCTACACTTAAAAATTGGTTTACTCTTTTAACACTTGACATTAAGCTTTATTGATCGGTGCTTCTCTAGTTATAAATTAGTAATAATAATAATACCATTATATTATATTTCATAAAATATTTTCAGATCCATCACTTAATTCTGCCTAACAAAAGTTAATCATTTATTTATTCAACAAATGTGCATTGAGTTATAACCACATAAAAACCAGTGAGTTGTTTGAGATACATCAGACATATCATTATCAATAGACAGTGATCCCTCTCCTCAGGATGCTTACGATCTATCCAGAAAAGGCAAAAGCAAGTAAATAAATAAATATTTAATAAATAGGACAATATAATACATTAGAAGCCAATAAGTAGTATATTGAAGAAAAGTGCCTCCATTGCACCCAACAAAGGGAAGTTGGAGGGTGAACTCTGGGTGAGCTCTGGGATAGGTCAGGTTGTATGGTTCTCACTAAAAAGCAGGATTTGAGCATGCCCTTGTGATTCAGGCAGTAAAGAATATGCCTGCAATGCAGAAGACATGGGTTCTAGCCCTGGGTCAGGTTCTATCCCTTCTCTTTCCTGGAGAATGGAATGGCTATTTACTCCTGTATTCTTGCCTAGAGAATTCCATAGTCACAGGAGTCTTGGCAGGTTTCAGTTCATGGGGTCACTAAGAGATGGACATGACTGAGCGACTAACACTAACATGAACTAAGGAAAGAAAGCAAATGAATTAAACATCAGGGAAAAGGAAATTGCAGGTGGAAGGCACAGTTGGGAGAAAGGCTCGATGGTAGCAAGTGCCTGGTCTGGTGTAAACCCAGCCAGGATGCCAGGATAGATGGAGAAGAATAAAAAGGGAAGTAAGGGGAGGAAGTCAGAGGAGAAACTTGTGCTCAGATCTTCTAGGGTCTGAGGGTTTGTTATAAAGATTTTGGCTTTAACTCTAAGATGAATAGAAGGTAATAGCAATGGTACTACAATCTTGGTGCTAAAAGGATCAGCCTGGCTGCTGCATTGAAAAGGGACATGGAGGGGCCAAAGTACAGCTAGGATTGCTATTAGGAACCTAATAACTCAGAGGGAGAGAATGGATGTTCAGACCATGGTTACAACAGTAGAGTGGTTAGAGCTGGCTGAACTCTAGATACGTTCTGAAGGTAGAGCCAACAGAGTTTACTGATAGACTAGTATGAGAAAGTAAAATCAAGAAAGGAGTTAACCAGATTGTTGGCCTGAGTAATTGAAAAAATGGAGTTGTCATCCACTGGAAAAGCCTCTGTGTATTGTGTTTGAGTGTGTGCGTGTGTATGGAATTGGGAAGGCAAAAAATAGGGGTTATAATAGGAGATGCACAAAGCTTTGTGAAACGTGGAATACAAGGGATGAAGAAAGATTTAAGTTGGCTTAGTAACTGACATAAATCATAAGAGGATGCACAATGAGATAATAGGGTTAAAAAGAGACAGTAGACACTGGGATGTTAGCTTCCTGGGGAGGAGGCATTCTTGAGATTCCCTTTTCACCCCTTGAAGAGGGTAGCAGGCCTGAGGTCATGAGGCTTCCTTGTCCTGGTGAATGGGTGGAGCCCCCAGGGGTGACATGATCTTAGACCAGTGACCCTGTCCCTCTTGATCCTTTTGGGAAAGGGGCTCTACTGTCCTGAGTGTTTGTTCTATGTCACAAGCTCCTGTCATAGATGCTATGCCACTATAGACCCTATAGTGACATGAACACTCAGGAGTTATAGTAAGTTTCCAGGCCCCATTTAAGCCCTGATGATGGGAAAGTGTGAACTGAGACCCAGCTTTCTACTTAGATCATGAGTGGAAAAGGCCTAGGGTGTGCATTGTATGTAAAATATCAACAAGAGGGATGTAAGGTACGTTATTATTACCTCTATTTCTAAAAGAGACAGAGGAATAGTTTGCTCGTGATCAAACATAAACGTATCGAATATGAAATCGTTGTTTAATACAAGGCCCCATCATTAGAATATGTAAAGCCATCTGGAAATACAGTTTGATGACATTTCCCCATTGCTAAAATTATTATAATCCATAAATGCTCCTCCAAATGTAAAAATGTCTGAAAAGAAATATGTTTATAGAAAGAAAGCCATATCATTAATGTTATTGTAAAGAATGTGAAAGATTTTAGTCAAAGAAACTTCTCTGGAAGAGAAAAGCTCCTTAAAAATCAAAAAGTCTTGTTAGGTAATGTCATCTAAAGTTTCTATTAATGAATAATTATTTAACATTTCAACATTTAGCATTTAAGCATTTGGTTAGCAAGTATTCATCAAATATATATATATAGAAGATGGAAGCATAGTTAACTTTCAATAATTTTTAAGAATTTTGTTTGGAATATATAGAATATACACTAAAAATAAGTCAAATATTATTATCATTTCATCATTATGGTCATTTTCATATTGTATTTAAGAGGCAAAGTTGAATTTAAAGCAATCCTATAAATCACAAACTCAATTATTTCCCAAAATATTGTAAGGTCAATATCATTGTCCCACATTATAAAAATCATACTAAGTAAATGAGTCTGAGAGAAAAAGAAATAATTGAAGTTTTACAACTAGAAAATGACTAGGTCAAATAACTAGTTGAATCATAATTCTGAGAAATTTCTGCTCAAAAATAAAAAAGTATCCATGCTGAATACCTGAAACTAACATTGGTTTATATTATAAACCAATTATATTGCAATCAAAAATATATCCAAAGAAAAAGGAAAATGTTCTTGTCAGAGGTATGGCATTGGACTCAGTGATATAATCAGAGGAATGAACTGCATCACTCTCAGAAATTGACCCCTGAATAAAGAGGATTTAAAGAATAATTAAATAGTCATAGGAATCATGAATAGATAAAGGGATGGTTCTGAATATATTAATCTAGAAGGAAATGGAGGTTAAATGATGAGATATAAAGCAAAAAAAAACATAGAAGCAATAAAGAAAAAAGAGAGGGAGACAGAGACAGAAAGAGGCAGGGCCCAGAGTGAGAAAAAGAGGAGAGAGAGAAAGAAAAGATGAAACAATTAGGGATCTGACGTTAGAACAATATTGGACTGTTTTGAACCAATTTAAGAATTTCTATTTCTAATTCTTAATATGTGGAAGACTTGGAATGAAGAGATATTAAAAGGAATGAGAAATTAAAATAAATGTATAGATATCTTTGTTTAATACAAAGTCCATTCATTTGAAGAAAACCTCATCAAAAAAGTATGTGGAGCCATTTGGGAAAACAGTGATAAGACTGCTCCATTTCTAAAATTATTATACAATCTTTATTCAAACACATATAACATATACTTTCCCTTTTGTTCCTATGGGAAAATTTCCATAGTGACAAGGAGTAAACAGCTGACCTAAATGGGGACATCTGTTGAGCCTTCACATATGTATATACTATAGGCTCCATTCTATTGCAGAAGACTTTGCTAGGCTTGGGGTGTATCTCAGCAACACAATCTTAGGAAGAGTCATCTCTGATATCAGAGGCAGAATCAGAATGACCCCTGGATGTCCAATTTTCTAATTCCACTTCTGTCATAGGTGGTAAGATAAGAGGCGTTGTGTCACAGATGAAAAAATAAGGTCGAAGAAAACCAGAGAACAGGTGGTTGAACGTGTAGATAAAAGACCCATTCGTGATGTTGTAAAAGGAGATTTCCCCTGCTTCATAGTCCAAGAAAATCCCAATGCAGCGAGGCCGTTCCAGGTGGAGGAGAGGAACTGATGGAGAGGCAAGGACCATGTACTCACTTCCCTTCAGAAGCCACATGGCCCAGACCCCATTCTCAGGGGATGGTGTGATTTCCCCCTTTCTTGACACTGTGTCTTGACAGACACCTAAGCCCCATTCTGCTCTTTCTCCCACCATGACTTCCCAGTAATGCCTCCCTGATGAGAAGTTCTGCAAACCCAGGATACAGGGCCATGTGTCAAATCGCTCAGGGTTGTTGGGGACATCCCTCCACAGTTCTCCATCCTGCACACTGCGCAGATCAGCAGTCAAGAGGAGGCTAGGATGTGCGGTTGCAGGATCCAATTTTATGTCAACTGTGGAAACAATTTTGTGGAACATGTAAAAGAACAGAAAAGACTCGTGAAAACTTAAGAACCCATGATATTAATGACTGTCACACCATTCTTTACTCTCCCTCTAATAACTCATGGAGATAAAAAAATAAGTATTTCATCTTGCAGATGCTTTCTTGAGTTTGAGTATATTCCTCTGTTATGTCTGCATGATCCAGGACTAATTACTGCCCCAATTAAACCATAACCATTGATGATAAGACAAACCAAGTTCATAACCATTTAGATTCCTTTTATCTCTATCCACAGCACTTGGGTACTCTTTGGAATATCTGCATTTAAAATACAATTTATAACTCCCTTGGGGTTTTTTTTCTTTCCAAAGCCTATAGAAAAATTACATTGATCTAAAACACACCACTTTAAAAGCTATGTTACTATGGTAGGAAGAATTCTAAGAGGAACTTCATGACCTTTAGACCCAGGTGGTTATCTCATGATTCTGTTATGTGACAACTGGGAGATTATATGAGTGGGTTCTAATCTAATCACCCTTTAAAATCAGATACAGTTCTTTGCTTATTGGTCTGGTGGTAGAAGGAAAAATCAGGGAGATTTGCATTTGATATGTCATTGCTGCCTTTGAAGATGGAGTGGGCCAGTTTTCATTACTTTTCTTTGCTGCATAGCAAATTACCACACACTTAGCTACTTAAAATCACATCCATTTGCTTCCATTCTTCAGATCTGATAATCACATGGGATCAGCTAGTTTCTCTGCTTAAGATTTTATTAGATTAAAATCAAGGTGTTGACCAGACTGGACATCTCTAAGGGGTCTAGGGAAAGGTCCACTTGCAAGCTTATTCAGTCTGATGATGTAAAGCAATTCCTTGCAGTTGGAGGACTGACATCCCCATCTCCTTGTTGATTATCAGTTGGAGGTTCTTCACCTCCAGTACTGGAGTGGGGTGCCATTGCCTTCTCCTCCAAACTCTAGAGGTCATAAATAACAGGAACTGAAAGTGGGTCTCCATGATGTTGTGGTAGAATTATTTAACAGATGTCATGTCTTCATATATCATTCCCACTTCAAGAAAATAGATCTGTGAAAAGGTTGTGAATACATCTATTTTTAATTCTTCTCCCAACTCTTCTTAAACTCTTAAAATTTCTTAAACTATCATCAAATAGAATAATATTCTAACCAAACTTCACCTTCTTCCCAGTGCCCCATGAATGATCAGTCCTTAAAGTTCAGCTTAAATGACTTTTCTATAGCACTTAACACTTTTGAGAATCCTTTTGTCCTAGAAAACATTTCTCTTTCCCAAAGACACCAGTCATCACTCTTTACTCCCTTTCTGCTGATCACCCCTTCTTGGTCTCCTCTGCTGTTTTCTCTTCTCCTCCTCCATCACTGCTATTGGAGAAACCAATGGTCTAATGATTGGGACCTCTTGCCTCTCTCTCAGATCACTTTTGATGTGTTCTTGGGCTGGCAGGTATATTACTTTCATTAAATTCCATTCATATGCTTTACTAATCCCAAATACTTTTAGCCTAGACTTTTCTCCTGGAACTCCATATATGTAAATTCATCTGCCTACCCAATATCAGCATTTGGATATTTAATATCCATCACAACATTGATGTGTCTAAGACCCAAGTCCTTTTTTCTACCTTGCCTACAGCTTTACCTGTCAATGTAAACAATAATTTCATTATGCCAATTCAGGAGATTTTAACTTTGGAATTATTCACAACTTTTCTCCCTTTCTGACACCTCATATCTAATCCAACAGCAAATCTTCCCAGTTCTGCTTTCAAAATATCAATATAGCAAGATCTTGTCTATTTCTCTGTACCTCCAGTACGACTTCCCTAGTCCAATAGAAAATAGTCTCTAATTGAGTTATTACAAAGGCTCCTAACAGCTTTTCCACATCAAGCCTTGCCCCTCTGTAATTTATTCTCAATAAACCACGCAGAGTGATCTTCATGAAACATTAGTCCAATAATGCTATTCCTCCATTTATAACTGATGCCTTATTTCACTTCTTTTTTTTTTTTATTTTTTTTATTTATTTATTTTTTTATTTCACTTCTGCTCATAGCAAAGGCACCCCACTCCAGTACTCTTGCCTGGACAATTCCGTGGACGGAGGAGCCTGGTGGGCTGCAGTCCATGCGGTGGTGAAGAGTCGGACACAACTGAGTGACTTCACTTTCACTTTTCACTTTCATGCATTGGAGAAGGAAATGGCAACTTACTCCAGTGTTCTCGCCTGCAGAATCTCAGGGACGGGGAAGCCTGGTGGGCTGCCGTCTCTGGGGTCGCACAGAGTCAGACACGACTGAAGCGACTTAGCAGCAGCAGCAGCATAGTGGCCTTCTTGTTGGGTCCTATGCTACCTGGACTTTGCTTGACCTCTACAGTTCTCCTGTCACTCACTCCACAACAGCCACACAGACTTCCTCATAGCTCCTGGAATGCATCTTCCATATTTTAAGCTCAGGTCTTAGAACTCATTTCTGTTGCCTGAAATGCTTTCTTCTAGATCAGATATTTGCTGTGTTTTCCCCTATGAACGAAGTCTTCCTTGATCATCAAAAACTCCAGATTAGATGTGCTAACTCAAGAACTTCTGGCCACACTTATTTATTTTTTCAATATTCTGTTTCATTTTCTCACATTTTGTGTACTTTCCATAATTTAAGCAAAAATGTACAACATGATGCTCCATATTTGTAACATCTTTGATGTTATTGTTCAGTTTTATATTCTAAAGCTTAGAAGAGTAACTGGCATAAAATACACAATATTTTTGGAATTGACCAGTTAATTAATTCAATAAACATAAATGGGAATATAAAGACACTGATTATGAGAGTGTAATAACTTGCAACATTTCATACAGTTAAGTGAAAGTTGCTCAGTCGTGTCTAATTCTTTGGGATTCTCTAGGCCAGAATACTGGAGTGGGTAGCCTTTCCCTTCTCCAGGGGATCTTCCCAACCCAGGGATTGAACCCAGGTCTCCCGCATTGCAGGCAGATTTTTTACCAGCTGAACCACAAGGGAAGCCCAAGAATACTGGAAAGGGTAGCCTATCCCTTCTCCAGTAGATCTTCCCGACCCAGGAATTGAACCAGGGACTCCTGCATTGTAGGCAGATTCTTTACCAACTGAGCTATCGGGGAATATCAATCTCCCTGTAAGATCATGGATTAATCATTGAACAGGATTGATAAAATGGGTTTTCTTATCATGGGACAAAGCTGCTGCTGCTGCTAAGTCGCATCAGTCGTGTCTGACTCTGTGCGACCCCACAGACGGCAGTTTCCTTCTAAGTAATAAACCCATTATTAAGTCATAGTCTATTTTCATTATTTGGCATAAATTGAATATAAAAAAATTAAAAACATTGAATCTATATTGTTTTAAAAAACCAAATACTAAGACCCAACAAACTAACTATAACACTACAGTTATTCCCTCTTAAATATAATTAACTGAATGTTTTTGGCTTTATTGACTATCTAATTTAAGAAATTCATCAAACTGCCAGATAACGAAAGAATCCAAACTTTATATTATCTGATACACTGCAATGCTTTCATATACTGAAGATTTTTTTCTCTGTTTTCAGATATGTTTCATTTGTCCTCCAAACAATACAAGTTTTTAGCATTTTATAAAAAACGACATAGACATAGATTGGAACTAATATTGCTTATGTCACAGATAATATCATTTTCAAACCCACTACTCCAACCAAATGTAGCTTACATGGGTGTCAGTTACTCTGATATTCTTCAGGACTATTCACAAATATCCCAATACTCTTTTAAAAAAAAAATCTGAGCCTACTGCTCTCTCCCTTCCCCCCTTGTAGTTTGACATGACCACGTGACTCACTTTCATCAATAATATCTTGAGGAAAGCTATATGTGTCCCTTAGGGTGGTGCATGATTCACCATGACTTTGCTCAGTTCTGTGCCTATCAGCAACAGGAAGGAGGTGGGGCTCTGTCTGCATGGAGTGAGATTATGTGAAATTAAAGCCTCCACAATCCAGTAATCAACCAATAACATGATCTCAAAATAAAACTTTGCTGATTTTAGCCACTAAATTTTGGGTTGTCTTTGTTACTGTAGCCTGACTGGTACAGTAACATGCAATAACAGCCAAATTCCAGGAGTCATAGTTCTTCAAGGTCTAAAATGCAGCCTACCTTGGAACTTCCTCAACATTTCCCTCATGCCAGGGATGCGACACATTGTCTTCAGCTCCATAACGATGGACTCGGGTTCCAGGCGTGTGACATTCTTACTTCTGAGAAGAGCACAAAACCTGCAGTTTTCATTAGGGTTATCCACCAACCTCCCCAGCCTCTCCCAAACCATTCTCTGATTTGGAAAGTAAACATACCGGCTCAAGGCTCCTCCCACACCCTGAAAATGAAAGAGAAACACAAGCAGGTGTGAGTTAGACCTCTGAACTGCTTTTGACAGACTGGGGACACACCAGGAACATCTCTTTAGGAATTATTGAAAATCATTAACTATTGATGTAAAACTATAAGAGATATGACTCCCTCTTTAAAAAATCTAAAACAGATTGTTATTGAGTTTTCTCATGAATTTAAAATAATATAATCAGTTTGCCTCTATTAAAACAAAATCAGACCACACAAACTTTAGGTTAATTCCTATAATATCTATTGGTTTAACTATTTTCTGAATTGATAATTCTGATAATTGGATGTTTTTATGAAGAGTTATTTTCTGTGAACAGAATTAAGGTAAAAATAGATTCTAAATATCTGCAGAATTTATTTGGGAAATAGTGAAATGTATAGACATAAAATGATAATCTCAGTGTCCTTGTAAGAAAACCCTAACTTCCTTATTCTCTGAACCAACATACTTTGTCTAAGTTATCTAAGTAGAAAAAACAGAAGTCATTAAAATTCAGCAACAGTCTCTGTCAAAGTAGATTATTAAACAAATCACCTACACTGTATTTCCCTTATCCCTCTAAAAAATGACCACCAGTCAGATTAATTTTAACAGGGCATAAAAACAGGGAAATGATTAGCTTTATATTTCATCAGAACAACAGGTCTTATTTTGGTCCATTAAGGGTGAGATGTTGTTTCCTGGTACTGAGGAAGAAAGGGAGAAATGAGTATAAAAATGAAAGCAAATTATTTGAGGAATAGTCTCCCTAAGGACTTCCCTGGTGGATCAGATGGTAAAGCATCTGCCTACAGTGCAGGAGACCTGGGTTCGATCCCTGGGTCAGGAAGATCCTCTGGAGAAGGAAATGGTGACCCACTCCAGTACTCTTGCCTGGAAAATCCCATGGACAGAGGAGCGTAGTAGGCTACAGTCCATGGAGTTGCAAAGAGTTGGACACAACTGAGCGACTTCACTTCAAACTTCAAGATTTGTGTTATAAGACATTCTAACATTTATTCAGTGCTAATAAATGATAATTTCAAATATGTAATATTTTAAGATACAGTAAGATGTGACAATGAATATTGTTGAAAATGCCAAAGTTCTTGTGTTTATTTACTGTTTAAAATTTTGAAAATTTATTCCTTTGGGACAGTTTGCTTAGTCTAAGTAGGCATAGCAATAATAATAAAAACAATAACAACAACAACATTTTACTGATGCATAAATATATTGAAGAAAATGGGACATATTTAATATAAAAGCTATGCAAATGCTTTTATTTAATGACCCCCCCTACTCTGTGACCAGTGCTATTTAATCACAGAACTTGTATGAAGATAGAAATTACTTATTTCAGACATTCTTAAATGAGTCATTGGGATTGAAACACAATGAAGCGTGCCCAGAAAATTTCTATTGCAAGTAAGTTCTAGCATGAGAGCAAGCATCCACCAACAATGATGACTTTCTCAATTCACAGGATTTAATGCCTTTAAGGAGGATTATTATTTATTTGTCTGTCTTCTCTATAATCTCAATTATACTGTGGGCAAGCTGTATGGAGTCAAATTAATCCCTCCTCACAATGCCTGGAATGGGCATGCACTATGGGCTAGAACATTAGCATTTGCTTTGAAAATTAATATGCCAATTTCAAAGTGAAAAATTTTAGATATTACTCATATGTTTGACCATTGACATTAAAATGGGTTAACAAGACTTGTTGGATTAGCCATGACTGAAATACAGCAATATCATCATTGGCCCATTATGGGATTTTTTATAAAATGCTTTCTAGGCAACATAGTATAGATAGTCTGTTTTCTGTTTAATCATATGTAAATCATTAAATTAATTTTAGTTTTGAAAATATTTAAGGTTTTGTCTTTAGTATAAACTATTATGTATGATTCTCTAGGCTCCCTTCAGATTCTGATGTTAGGATTGAGGATTTTTAATAACATGCTTTCCAAGGAAATTCTAGGGTGATCCTGTCCTAAAGAGCAAAACTGCTTAAGGAGTTATCTCTGAAAGCTGCCATCTGTCCCCTTGGTCTCAGGTGTGCCCATCCTTCTTCTCCCAGGCACCCAGCCTCACCTCCAGCAGACCCAGGGCTGGTCGCTGGCACCTCTCCTCCAACTCCTCTGCCAGCTCCTTCAGGGCCCTGCTCTGCTGAACCAGCCGGTTTTTGCTTTCCCGAAGCTTCTGCAGCGTGGCTCGCTCCTCCTCCTCCAGTCTTCTAAGCTGCAGTTGCTCCTCCAGGGCCAGGAAGCCACGATACTTTTCAAACTCCCACCTGAAGCGTTGCCTCTGCATTTCCACTTTTTCCTGGAGTGACAGTACAACAAATCACCAGCAGTTGGGGCAGAGTATTTGGCCTCTACCTTCATGTATGGGCGGGGAGCGTGGTGGGGATCGGGGGCCTTCCCTGGCGGCTCAGATGGTAAAGCATCTGCCTGCAGTGCAAGAGACCCAGGTTCAATCCCTGGGTCGGGAAGATGCCCTGGGGAGTGGCATGGCAACCCACTCCAGTATTCTTGCCTGGAGAATTCCTTGGACAGAGGAGCCTGGTGGGCTACAGTCCATAGGGCTGCAAAGGGTGAGGTACGACTGAGGCGACTTAACACACACACACATGGGGAATGACATAGTGAAAAGGGGTTTAGTTGCAATTCATTGTTCTCTCACATCACCCTTTTAAATACTATAATTACACCTATAAATATAGGACTAAGGGTTTCCACAGAATTTAGAATTTCATTTATTAAAACTATGCTTGTTGCATTTTGGCTCACATAGATACATTCTTAAAGGTAAAAATGATGCAAGTTGACTTGACTTAGAACAAGATTCTTGGAAACATCTCTAAGAATAATCAGTGGAGGGTTCAAGACATGCATGAAATCAGATCTCAGATATAGAGTTCCTGATTTCATAAATTTCTGGTCAGGTCAGGATTAAAAACAATTGACTTAGATTACTAACTTAAAAAATTATTAATAAATGTCATTATTAATTAACTTTACATATGATATACATAACTATGGGAAAAAATAAGATATCACGGAGAAAAATATAGCAAAAACCCTTATGAAAATATCTGCCAGAGGATAGAATACAAGTCAAAATTTTCAAGAAAAGAAAGAATTACAAAATTATAGAGAATAATCAGAGAAAAAGGGTTTCTTGGGGAAAGAGAAGTATTTGGAAATAAAGTCTATATATATTGTAATATATAATATAAAAATATAAACACCTATGTCATTTCTATATACAGTTTCTCAGTATTGATCCTATTGATATTTGACCAGGTGATTTTTTGTTGTGATTTTTTTTTGGGGGGGTGGGGACTGTCCTTTGTATTATAGGGTATTTAGCAGCATTTCTTGCCTTTACATATGAGATGCTAGTAAGGCACCCAAGTTGTGACAACCAAAAATATCTACTGATATTGCAGAATATCTCTTGGAAGGCAACATTGGTCCAGGTTCAGAATCACTTTGCGTATGTATGTGTGTGTATGTATAAATAGGTAAAGGAAAAAAGAGCTGATGATGGCAGAAATATATCAACATATTGACTGAAAAAAGACATATATTTATATCAATATATTGACTGAAAAAAGAAAATTCAGATTATTTTTATATATGATGACTATAAGCCTGTATTTCATATATGTGTGTGTGTGTGTGTGTATATATATATATATATATATATATATGTATGTATATATATATATGCTGTGAAATAGTAAAAATTTCATTCAACAAATACACATTTTTTAAACTAGTAGTGACAGTACAACTCTGTTCTAAGTGATGCAGTGAGTGAAGATCAGTGAGTTAAGATCAAGTGAGTTAGTAAGATCAAGATGAATAAAGTCTTTTTTTATAATTTGGATTGGGGATAGTATTACAGAGATTAGAAAGAACACAATTGTACAAATATAATCTGAGGGGATGAGATGGTCCAGGATGATGCTGAGATCAGTTTTTCTTGAGTACCTCGGTAAATGGAACAAAAGCAGGGACGATGGTAGAAGAACGACTTAATGATCCAAATAAGGATCCTTCAGATAGGTTAGCCACCTGAAGCCCCAGTATTCTCTTACCTTCCAAATAACAGTTTTCTTCCCCACATTGGCCTCCTGAGTTGAGGCTTCCTCCAGCTCTTTCCTCACAAGCTCCTGTGCCACCTGGAGCTTTATCTGTTTGGGAAGATACGCTGCAGCCATTAAGGATACTCTCATTCAGTACTTAAACTGACCAAGCACAGGAAGAAATACAAAGATCAGCTATAACGGGCAGTAGAAAGCATACAAAAATGTTCGATCTCATTAATATTAATGACTGTTAAACATAGATATGTTTTAAATGTTAATGCCAGATATAATAAAGGATGTATCTAAAAAGTGTGTTCATTGTATTATAAATAGCAAAACAGTAAATAATCAAAATAGGGCAATTAAAAATAGGGCAGTGAGGAAAAAATTATTTTATTCACTGGATAGAATTAAAACAAGGTGCTTCAGAATTTTTAATGGCAATAAATACAATTATAATGAAAATTAAAATAAGCATATTTTATGTAACCTGATACCAATTTTTAAAAATAAAAGTTCTTATAATAAATATATAAAATGAAATGAAAATATATTCAATAAACAAAATCTCATCTTCTATGCTTGGCTGAAAAGGTGATGCTATTCCTTTTATCTATATATTTCAACTTCTTAAAGTTATTCATTACTTTATAACCAGAAGTGTACTTCTTATTATTTTAAAGAAGAAATCTTGTAAGTTAGTATTTATTATATGAAAAAGAAATACAGAAAGTCATAAATCTTACAAGGGGTAGAAAAATAATTTAAGGAAAACTAAATCTCTTTTCAACCCTAGGACTCCTGCTAAAGGTAAGCACATATATTTTATTTACAGAGAACACACACAAAGATAGACACATATACACATTTTAAAAGTCTCCCCAAAGTCATTCAATAAGTCTCAGGAAAAAATTAAAACAAACAAAAAATTAAATTCTTCCCACAGTCATTCAACAAGTCCCACACACCAGTCTTTTTTTTTCTTTTTTTTTTTAATGATAACATTCTAAGGTAGAACACATAAAATAGCAGTAGAAACCAATGAGACATTTAATAAGATGAAGAAAATGGCAATTGTTTTTAGAATCTGGAAGGACTAGAACACTCCGACACTTAACAGACAAAAAAAAAATTGTAAGCAAAAGCAAAGAGGTTGAAAGTTGTGTCACGTTTGGGGAAACAGTGATTAAGCTAGCTTTGCTGAATCTAAAAATTAATGCTTAAGACAAGAGTTACAGTAAGAGCACTTAGGGTCCTAAAAGTGATTGACAGGCTAAGGAGTTTGGAAGATATTTATTTGGTATTTAGTTGAAGGACTGCTGAAATAGAGAAAACTTCCTTAGAATATGACATTATCCATGCACTGTATGGTACCCGCTGGATTAAAGAAAAAAGGCAGGAATATACTCTAGAAGTCTAGTTAAGAAATAGTTAGCACCTGAATTTTGCAGAAGACAACCAAAATCAAGAAGAAAACCTAAAAAAGATATTTCTAGGTAGGTCCAGAGGGTACTTGAGGGAAAAAATAAATCACAACCTTGATTTAAAACAAAGTTAAAATAATAATAATAATTACATTATTAATTATTCTAAGTTAAAATGTATGATATAAATATACAAAATTAGTATAGGCTCTATATTATTAATAATTTATTAAATTTATTATTATTTTATAAAGTTAATATCTTCACTTTATTTTCATTGTGATAGTACTTCAGGTAAGGTCAGTAGATTAAAGATGACTTTAACTCTCTTTGTGCAAGCAGCTGTTCCAAATATTGGGAATTTAAGTGTGTTCTGCTGCTGCGGCTAAGTCACTTCAGTCGTGTCCGACTCTGTGTGACCCCATAGACGGCAACCCAACAGGCTCCCCCGTCCCTGGGATTCTCCAGGCAAGAATACTGGAATGGGTTGCCATTTCCTTTTCCAATGCATTAAAGTGAAAAGTGAAAGAAGTCGTTCAGTCGTGTCCGACTCTTAGCGACCCCATGGACTGCAGCCTACCAGGCTCCTCCATCCATGGGATTTTCCAGGCAAGAGTACTGGAGTAGGGTGCCATTGCCTTCTCCGAAGTATGTTCTGAATATGTCCAAAAACTTTTGATGACCACCAGTAGGAAGAATCTTTTTCACAGAGTTGCATGGATGCCACTTTTGTGAGCCAGGTACTCCAATATTAGTCACCTCTTCACTGAGGATGCTCGTATCATAAGTCCAGAAATATGTGTTGAATAGAGAGGAATCTGTCGGCTTAACCACTGGATTCCTACGTCATAGTAACATGTATTGGCAACTTTAAAGGGGACCAGAGCCTTGTGCCCATCCAGACACCATTCATAGCAAACATTCAAACATGAAGGTGGTTTTATGCACCCTTATATTCATTGCAGCAGTATTTACAGTAGCCAAGACATGGTCTTCACTGGTGGCTCAGACAGTAAAGAGTCTGCCTACAATGCGGGAAACCTGGGTTCAATCCCTTGGTCATGAAGATCTCCTGTAAAAGGAAATGGCAACCCACTCGAATATTCTTGCCTAGAAAACCCCATGGACAGAAGCGTCTGGTAAGCTATAGTCCATAGGATTGCAAAGAGTCGGACACAACTGAGTGACTTCACTTTCACTTTCTTTCAAGACATGGACACAGCCTAAATGTCCATTGACACATGAATGGATAAAGAAGATGTGGCATATATATATATATGAATATTTTTGTTATTGATGTTGTTTAGTCACTAAGTTGTGTATGACTCTTTTGTGACCCAATGGACTGTAGACTACCAGGCTCCTCTGTCTGGGAAATTTCCCAAGCAAGAATACTGGAGTGGGTTGCCATTTCCTTCTCCAGGGTATCTTTCCAACCAGGGATGAAGCCTGCTTCTCATGCATTGGCAGGTGGGTTCTTTATCACTGAGACACCAGGGGAGCCCACTATGTAAAATTACTCTGGCTTAAAAAGAATGAAACAAAGTAATTTATAGCAACATGGATGGACCTAGAGATTATCATACTAAGTAAAGTAAGTCATACTGAGAAAAATAAATATCATATAATATCACTTATGTGGGCTTCCCTGGTGGTCAGCATTAAAGAATTTGCCTGCCATGCAGGAGACATAAGAAACACAGGTTTAATCCCTGGGTTGGGAAGATCCCCTGGAAGAAGGCATGGCAACCCATGGCAATCCAGTATTCTTGCCTAGAGAATCCAATGGACAGAAGAGCCTGGCTGACTACAGTCCATAGGGTCACAAAGAATAAGACATGACTGAAGCGACTTAGCACACACATACTCACACACATTGCTTACATGTGTAATCTAAAAAAAAAATGATACAAATGAAAGTATTTACAAAACAGAAATAGACTCACAAACTTCAAACACAAACTTAAAATTATCAAAAGGCAAAGGTGAGGGGAAGGAATAAATTAGGAGTTTAGGATTAACATATATACACTACTATATACATATAAAATAGATTATCAACTATATATAAAATAGATTATCAACAAGGACCTACTGTATAGCACTGAAAACTCTACTCAATATTTTGAAATAACCTATATGGGAAAAGATTTTTAAAAAGAATGGATACATGTATATGTATAACTGAATCACTTTGCTGTATACCTGTAATGAAGACAACACTGTAAATCAACTATATTCCAATATAAAATGACAATATTAATTATCATGGGCTTCCTAAGTGACTCAGTGGTACAGAATCCTCCTGCTAAGCACAAGACTTGGGTTTGATCCCTGGTTTGAGAAGATCCCCTGGGGAAGGAAATGGCAACCTACTCCAGTATTCTTGCCTGGGAAGTCCCATGGACAGAGAAGCCTGATCAGCTACAGTCCATGGGGTTGCAAAGAGCTGGACACAACCTAGTGACTAAACAACAGTAGCATTAATTAATATAACTATTATGCAAAAGCAAAATATTATACAAATGATAGTTATTAGGAAGTGTTTCCAAGAACATTTATGCACTTGTAACTAAGAGGCAATTGGACAACATAGCCTCCTACACCAGGGAGCTCTAGTTGTGAAACTCAGATTACCTATATCAGGAAAATTAAGACCAGCATGAAATGAAATGACAAGGGAGTTTCATGGCAGAGAAGAGCAGTCTAAAATAACAGTATGTTTGAGCTCCTGAATAGGAGTCCCAAACGATGGTATTTCCATGGAGCAAAGGTGAATGTGAGCCAGGAGGGTGGTTGGTGTGGAGGGCACTGCTCATTCAGATCAGGGGTTATCTTTTGGCTCTGTCTCTGGCAAGGGATTTTTCACACTTCTGACCTAGTCAGTGTCTTCCATTACAGACCAGCATTTCCAGATCAGGAGTCACAGCCCTCCACATTACATGGTAACACCTCTCACCTGGTAGCACCTGGCGGCCTCCTGCAGCGATATTGTGTGGTGGCTCCTGTGCTCTGGAGTGGTGTCACAGACCCAGCACAGCACTTCCTGGTCCTCCTCGCAGAAACGGGTCAGCTCCTCGCCATGCCTCACACACAAGCGTGCCCCCGAAGGCTCCGCGCCCAGCCCCAGCTGCCGCACGCTGTCCACCAAGCTGGCCAGCTGCCTGTTGGGCCGGAAGCTTTCCAGCCTGAAGGGACCCCGACACTGCGGACAGGCATAGATGCCGCCCTGTGCGCTGTCGGACTTCTCGCAGAACTCGGAGATGCATCTGAGGCAGAAACTGTGGCCGCAGTCCACACTGACGGGATTCTGCAGGAAATCCAGGCACACTGGGCACCGGGCCTCCTCGCAGAGCCGCTCCCCAGGGGACCCCGAGGCCATGGCCTGCTGGGCCTTGCCTGGCCCCTAAGATAGTACAGCTGTCTTTCCCAGCTGCCTGCACTATCTTTCCTGGTGTTCTGACGCAGAAGGGAGGAACCCCACAGCCTCATGAGAAGCAGACACAAGATGGGCTTTATCCACTGGCAAGCGTCCAAATGAGCCACGCCCAGTGAAAACTTGCAACTCAGACACAGTAAACCACAAGCATAAAATTAACATTCTAGCAATCCTAGCCTCCTAGGAAACTGATCATTTCTAACGAAATCCCTCGTAAGGTCGCTTATTGGAGCCTGTACTCTCATGTTTTCACTGTCAGTAAATTTCAAGAATCGCTAAGCTCCTTCCTTCAATTATTTTCTAAACTGCCCCATGACCTTATTATCTTTTTATGACATATTGATTTGTTAAAGTTTTTTTTTTTTTTTTTGTCAAAATTTATTTTTTCTCAGTTCAGTTCAGTTCAGTCGCTCAGTCGTGTCCGACTCTGCGACCCCATGTATAGCAGCACACCAGGCCTCCCTGTCCATCACCAACTCCTGGAGTTCACTCAGACTCACGTCCATCGAGTCAGTGATGCCATCCAGCCATCTCATCCTCTGTCGTCCCCTTCTCCTCCTGCCCACAATCCCTCCCAGCATCAGAATTTTTTCCAGTGAGTCAACTCTTCACATGAGGTGGCCAAAGTACTGGAGTTTCAGCTTTAGCATCATTCCTTCCAAAGAAATCCCAGGGCTGATCTCCTTCAGAATGGACTGGTTGAATCTCCTTGCAGTCCAAGGGACTCTCAAGAGTCTTCTCCAACACCACAGTTCAAAAGCATCAATTCTTCAGTGCTCAGCCTTCTTCACAGTCCAACTCTCACATCCATACATGACCACAGGAAAAACCATAGCCTTGACTAGACGGATATTTGTTGGCAAAGTAATGTCTCTGCTTTTGAATATGCTATCCAGGTTGGTCATAACTTTCCTTCCAAGGAGTAAGCGTCTTTTAATTTCATGGCTGCAGTCACCATCTGCAGTGATTTTGGAGCCCCCAAAAGTAAAGTCTGACACTGTTTCCACTGTTTCCCCATCTATTCCCCATGAAGTGATGGGGCCAGCTGCCATGATCTTCGTTTTCTGAATGTTGAGCTTTAAGCCAACTTTTTCACTCTCCACTTTCATTTTCATCAAGAGGCTTTTTAGTTCCTCTTCACTTTCTGCCATAAGGGTGGTGTCATCTGCATATCTGAGGTTATTGCTATTTCTCCCAGCAGTCTTGATTCCAGCTTGTGTTTCCTCCAGTCCAGCGTTTCTCATGATGTACTCTGCATATTTTTTTTACTTCCTGTTAATTAGCTCTTAATAAAGAAATATATTGGTAAGTTATAAGGAGATGCCCCCTCCCCCCCCAAAAAATGTGTGTATAATAATGATAAGTCTATAGCCTAACAACAATTCAAAGCATTTAAATAAAATCTGGTCAACTTCAGTGAGTCCCATAATGACTGCACATGTGTTATTTTAGAAGTGGCAAAGCTGTAGGCTAAGGCATTGGTTAGGAAAAATAATCTAACTACAGCCTATCAGTGCTGCAGCACTTGTGAGTTGGGGGAGGCTGAGATACACATAGAAGAAAGATGATTTGACAAAAGGGTGTGATCCCTACTTGGGATGAATATGGTGAGGTCATTAGGTCATCAGGAAAGTAGACAAATGTGGGAAACATCTGTCATCTATGCAAAATGCAATTTTTATTTCGTTGAGTTTGAAGGGATGATGGACATGCCTATAGCAAATCATTCAATTTGTTCCTCAGCACAAGCTGCCAGAATCTCAGACACAAGAGTAAGCAAAAAACAAATGGCTCATCGCTCAAGGGAGTCTTAAGATCTATAAGTAGAACTCATACAATTCTAAACTAAAAACTGGGAGAAAAGACACTCACCAGTGCTGCAAGAATATTACAGGGCTCTGAACAAGCTGGGGTTGTGGAGGGTGGGCAGTGGTCAGATTGGGCCCTTGGGAGTTTCTGAGTTAATAACTGAAGAGTGAATAGAAGTTGAAAGGAAGGGAGCTCTGGCAAGGAGAACAGTCAGAGGGCACAGAGTATATAAGCTGAA
The DNA here is from genome assembly GCF_003369695.1 of Bos indicus x Bos taurus. NCBI lineage: Eukaryota > Metazoa > Chordata > Mammalia > Artiodactyla > Bovidae > Bos > Bos indicus x Bos taurus. The sequence goes on from NC_040082.1 coordinate 69,401,373, forward strand.
CTATTGCTAGAGGGAGCAGGATGTACCCCATGACATGAGGCAGCCAGGCAGGCTGACGTATGTGTACGATGAGGATGAGTGGCAGTAGATAAGTTCCGAGTGAGTGGCAGAGGCAGATGACTCAGGTCCTTGCAGCTTCAGAGAGGTTTTGTTGTTGTTGTTGTTCAATCACTAAGCTGTGTTCAACTCTTTATGACCCCATGGACTGCTGCATGCCTGGCTTCAATTCATGTCCATTGAGTCAGTGATCTTATCTAACCAGCTCATCCTCTGCTGCCTTCTCCTTTGGCCTTCAATCTTTCCCAGCATCAGGATTTTTTCCAATGAGTCAGCTCTTCACATCAGGTGGTCAAAGAACTGGAGTTTTAGCATCAGTCCTTCCAAAGAGTATTTAGTCTGATTTCTTTTAGGACTGACTGGTTTGATCTCCTTGCTGTCCAAGGGACTCTCAAGAGTCTTCTCCAGCACCACAATTCAAAAGCATTAGTTCTTTGGAGCTCAGCCTTCTTTAAGGTCCAGTGCTCACATTTGTATATGACTACTAGAAAAATCATAGCTTTGACTACATGGACCTTTGTCAGCAAAGTGATATCTCTGTTTTTTAAAACACTGTTTAGGTTTGTGATAGTTTTCTTTCCAAGGAGCAAGTGTCTTAATTTCATGGCTGCAATCACCATCCTCAGTGATTTTGGAGCCAAAGAAAATAAAAGTCTGTCATTGCTTCCACTTTCCCCCCTTCTATTTGGCATTCCCTCCTCCAGCAGACCACATTTTTTTTCAGAACTCTTCACTATGACCTGTGCATCTTGGGTGGCCCTGTACACCATGGCTCCTAGCTTCACTGAGTTACTCAAGCCCCTTCACCACGACAAAAGGGTGTGATGAAGAGGCTGGAGAGGTTTGCAGGTCCTTGTTCTAAGGACCAGGGCTTGGCCTGGAACTTTGGCAAATGGAAAGGTCTAAACAGTTTGAGGCTGTCTGCTGAAAGTTCCAGGTGGATAATTAAAATAGATTCTAAAAATAAATACAATAGACTCTTTGAGAACAAACAGAAACAGTTATGAGTAGAACATTAAAGATGTGAATTTATAAAAGAAAGGAAAAGGGCAGAGGGCTCCTTAGTAGAAAAGCAGACCCTGGCTCCAGGCTGAAGACTGTGCTACTTGCTAGATAAGAGGCTTGAAATAAGTTTCTATACCAAATTTCCTCTAAAATATGAGGACTGACTTTGTTAATGCCTCTCATACAGGGCTGTTCAAAGGATTAAATGGGCTAAACAATGTCACACATTTGATACAGGTCCTGGTGTGTAGTAAATATATCTAATTAAAGAAAAAGAAAACAAGTAACAAAAGGGATGGATAATTAGAAAGTAAGCAGGAGTTGTTTTTTTTTTTTTTCTATTTTGCTCAATAATGTATCCCCATTAACTTGAAGAATGACTGGCACATAAGATACCCAATAAATACTGGTTGAATAAACAAGTGAATGAATGAATGAATAGAATCAGTACAGTTCATCCTAGAAGCTAATGAAGGAAAATTTTCAATGACCATTATATGTTCAGTGTGAGATTCATATTTGTCTACAATTAACATATATGATTTTCATATATGATTTTGACTTTGATTTATGTTACTGTGACTTGCAAAGATGCTGAAGCACATTTCTCTTTTATTTGAAAACATTATAATGCAACATAATCCCTTGGAGGAGGGTATGGCAACCCACTCCAGTATTCTTGCCTGAAGACCTTCATGGACAGAGGGAGGAGCCTGGAGAGCTACAGTCCATAGGATTGCAAGTGTGGGACACTAGTGGGGCAACCGAACACACACGCCAAAGGCTAAGGGAAGGTCACTAGCCTTGCATGTGGAGGTCAAAGTGATTTTCAGGAGAGTGAGTGAGCTAATATCAGATGGTACTTCTTCCCTGACTTGTTCTTCAGTCATTGAATTTAAACTCTATTTTGTCTCTAGCTTTGGGAGGATAAGAATGACCTCTGTAGGATTGTCCTTAAAAAAAGCAAAATTTCCTTATAGCCCATTTGTGGTAAGTAGTAAGCTGCATTATACTCAGATGTCGTTGTATTTACAAGTGCTATGTGAAAGGCCTCCCTGAATACTTTCTTGTTTAATAGAGTTGGTCTAAATTAAAGTTGTATTTTCTTACAATCATTCTTCTGAAGTGAATAAAACATGTCTTTGTGCTGATTCAATCGAATTTTGATGCACCTACTTTAGAACACTGGAGTGGGTTGCCATGTCCTCCTCCAGGGGATCTTCCCAATCCAGGGATTGAACCCAGATGTCTCCCGAATTGCAGACAGATTCTTTGCCGTCTGAGCCTCCAGAGAAGCAAATTAAATTTATATTTCCTCACAATCATTCTTCCTGGGTGAATAAAACATGCCTTTGTGCTGATACAATCACATTTTAGTGCACCTACGCCTTTACCCTAACTCCATTCTCTGACTCAGTCTCAGGTTGCACAGTTCTAAATCTTTTCGTTAACATCCTCGCTTCCTGCCATCATCCTTCTCTAATACTACACTTCACATGTATTCTGCCTTCTCTAAGGATATAGGATCCTCCTCCTCTGACCATTTCTCTCTGCTTCTTTCTTGACTTCCTGACATAGTGACTTTGGGCTCCTGAAACCATCTCTCCAGGGCATCCATGTTTTCTTTCCTAGTCTGAGTCTTTTTAAACAAGGCTCCCAGCGTTTTATGACCATACCCTTACCTCAGCTTTGAGAATTTATAATCTCCTAGTACCCACTCCAGTGTTCTTGCCTGGAGAATCCCAGGGAAGCCTGGTAGGCTGCTGTCTATGGCGTCGCACAGAGTCGGACACGACTGAAATGACTTAGCAGTAGCAGCAGTCCCAAATTCAGCCCACCCTGTACTGAAAAAAAAAAAAAAAAAAGCCAGCCAGAACAAACCTCAAAAGCAACTGAGCCATCACTTTCCTTCCTGCTTGTGGTTTTTAAAAGGATCTCTGTTTTTCGTTTTTACTTTTTTTTTTTTTTTTCAGTTTTTCAATCCATAAAAAAAAATTTGTCTTTTATTTAAATATAGTTGATTTATGATGTTGTGCTAGTTTCTGGTGTACAGCAAAGTGATTCAGCTAGATAGCTAGATATGGATATAGTATAGATATAGATAAATACATATACATAACTATTATTTTTCATATTCTTTTCCATGATGATTTATTATAGGACATTGAATATAGTTCCCTCTGCTATACAGTAGGACATTGTTATTTATTATATATATCATAGTTTATGTCTACTAACTCCAGACTCCTAATTTATCCCCCTCTTTCCCCTTTGGTAACCATAAATTTCTTTTCTATGTCTGTGACTCTGTTTCCGTCTTATAAATAAGTTCATTTGTATCTTATTTTAGATTCCATATATAAGTGATGTCATATGATATATGTCTTTCTCTGTTTGACCTATTTCACTTAGTGTGATAATCTCTACATCCATCCATGATGTGGCAAATGGCATTATTTCATTCATTTATATGGCTAAGCAGTATCCCATTGTTGATTTTCATTTCAGCAGTTATATCCTTCATTTTTATTGTTCCTTTTCCCCAGAGTCTATATTGATCATTCACTGAGCTAAGGTTGTCTAATATCCTCTGTAGACACAATTCATTGGCTTTGTAAGGGGTGCTGACATCTCCAGAGTCTTCTTTGTTTCTTTGGAGGGAATTCAGAAAGAAAATGTGAAGCAGAGAAGTCTCCTTGTGACTGTGAGTGAGAACCCAGGGTTTCTAACATACTGATCTGTGCAGTGGAAAAAATGCTTGCCCGTGGGCTGTTTTCTGTGCATATGAGCTCCAATCATCACATGTACATGTTAACAAAAGTAGATTTACTCCCTAATGTTATACTTTACAATGGATTTACATTAAGAATTTTTAAGGTCATTTGATAGATTTAAGGAAAAGAATATTATCTCATTCACATTTTTATTCCAGAGTCTTTTACTCTGGGCTTCATAGAGTAAGGGCCCCCTATAGCTTATGGAATAAATTAAATAATATATGCAATGTCCTGTGTGAGATTTGCAATCACTCTCTAAAGAAGTGTTGTAAACCACATTTGTATATTAAATATGAGAAATTTGAGATGTGAGCAAATGCAAGGTATACAAATTTACCCTGTCTTAGCTCTTGGACTGCAAGGAGATCCAACCAGTCCATTCTGAAGGAGATCAGCCCTGGGATTTCTTTGGAAGGAATGATGCTAAAGCTGAAACTCCAGTACTTTGGCCACCTCATGCGAACAGTTGACTCATTGGAAAAGACTCTGATGCTGGGAGGGATTGGGGGCAGGAGAGGAATGGGACGACCGAGGATGAGATGGCTGGATGGCATCACTGACTCGATGGATGTGAGTCTGAGTGAACTCCGGGAGTTGGTGATGGACAGGGAGGCCTGGCGTGCTGTGATTCATGGGGTCGCAAAGAGTCAGACAGGACTGAGCGACTAATCTGATCTGATCTGATAGCTCTAATTCTAGGTGTAGTGTTTGATGATGCTTCTGGTGTGCTCTACATGCCCTATCAGGTCTCATATCTTTCCATAAACATGCAGGGATTACAAGATCTGGATTTAGGATTAGATATGAAAACCATACCCCAAAGAGTGAACTATCATGTAGTCTATAAATGTTAATTATTTTCCCAAAATTCAACAGCATGTGAAAAGACCTATAATGTAAATTATCCATAAAATTTTCTGCAAAAAAGGGGCAAGATTCAGGCTTAAAAAATTATCTGTCAATACGCCAAGATATTGGGGCTTCCTAGATGGTACTACAGGTAAAGAACCCACCTCCCAATACAGGAGACATAAAAGACGCAGGTTTGATCCTTGAGTAGGAAGATACCCGGAGGAGGGCATGGCAACTCACTCCAGTGTTCTTGCCTGGAGAACCAACGGACAGAGGAGTTTGGCGGGCAACAGTCCATAGGGTTTCGGAGTCGGACACAACTGAAGTCAGACACAACTTGACTTAGCACGCATGCGTGCATGCCGAGATATAGACTATACAGTGTTGGTGGTTGTGGTTTAGTCGCTAAGTCGTGTCCGACTTTTGTGACCCCAGGCTACACTCCATAGGATTCTCTAGGCAAGAATACTGGAGTAGGTTGCCATTTCCTTCTCCAGGGGATCTTCCTGACCCAGGAATCAAACCTGAGTCTCCTGCATTGCAGGCAGGTTCTTTACCAACTGAACCGGGAGGGAAGCCCAGGCTATATAGTACTAACTCAATTATACTACTCCACTTGTGGGACACAAAAAAGTATGGAAGGTAAAATATAAGGTGTTTAAATCTGGGAGACAGTACTATAGGTATTTAAAAGGATACGTTTTTAATCTGTATATTCTTCCCTTTTCAATGTCTTCTAAAATATATATACACAGGAATCACATTATTTTAAAATCATTAGTTTAAATATTTTTAAAATTATATTAAGTAAGTCAAACACCAATAATTAATTATGTCAGCCTACTTCATCGGACTATAGTGTTTGTGTGATTCACTGGTGAATTCCAATGCCTGGATGAGCTCCAAGCACATAGTAAGTTCCAAATGCATATTTGCTGAATAAATTAATGATAAACCCATCCAAAACATGTGCAATTGTAATTTGTTTTTCTTTTTTCATTTGTTCAATCTTTTAATATGTTATTTTAAATTAAAAGATATAAACAACTAAAATATTAATCAATTGCATGTGATGTTAATAAATATTAATAAATTGCTTCAGTCATGTCCCACTCTTTGTAATGCTATGTACTATAGCCTGCCAAGCTCCTCTATCCTTGGGATTCCCCAGGCAAGAATACTGGAGTGGGTTGCCATGCTCTCTTCCAGGGGATCTTAATAAATTAGATCTTCTTAATTAAATAGACTTTAATACACTTGGCTTTTTAATCCTGCTATATTATGGATGAATTAAAACCTTTTTCTTTTTCAACTCATCTCCTAATTCTCAGATTCACATATTGTATATTTTTTGTTAGATTGACAGAGTAATACTCAGAATGAACTTGTGTATGCTGCTGCTGCTGCGGCTAAGTCGCTTCAGTAGTGTCCGACTCTGTGCGACCCCATAGACGGCAGCCCACCAGGCTCCCCTGTCCCTGGGATTCTCCAGGCAAGAACACTGGAGTGGGTTGCCATTTCCTTCTCCAATGCATGAAAGTGAAAAGTCAAAGTGAAGTCGTTCAGTTGTGTCCAACTCTTTGCAACCCCATGGACTGCAGCCCACCAGGCTCCTCCGTCCATGGGATTTTCCAGGCAAGAGTACTGGAGTGGGGTGCCATTGCCTTCTCTGGAACTTGTATATAGATTGCTTTAATTGAATGAATGAAGACAATTATTTCAGTCATGACTTTTTTTTTTAATTTAGCCACACCTGTAATTAAAATTTGATGAAGAAACACCATGCAACAAAACCCAACTGTCATACATTCAGTCCTCTCACTAATTACCTGCTTGTTAGATTTAAAAAATACTTTTTAATTTGATTTAACTTTTAGTCAAACATCATTAGGATTGATATTAAGTTAAATTTTAAAAATATACTTTCATAAGAATTTAAGAATTGCATCTATCCTGAGTGTTACTGACATATAAACCTCAGTGGGAACTGTTGAATCTCAGAAGGTTGGTTCCATTGTTTACTAGCTTGATTGGCAAATTACAGGGAAAAAAAATATATATATATATTTATATATATATATCTGGGGAACAGAGTACTCAGAAGAGCCAGGTCCCTAAGAAACACAGAGTTATTGAAAGGAAAAGTCTGCTTCCTACAGCATCAAACTCCAACAGAAGATGGCAAATTTCCACTCAAGAAAAAAGCACAGCCCGCATTTGGGTTCCAGGAGGGCAAGGTGCATGTGGTACCCATGATTTAGGGCTCTTCATGCTGTGGTTATTGACAGGTAGGGGAGGTTCTTGTGGACAGACTCGAAGTTTTTCCTAAAGAAATCTAAATGGTACATTTGGTGTTGATGACACAAATTTATTTTGGTTGTTGTGAGTGAATATATTGAATTCTAAAGACTATTCCTCATGACCAAGGCAATTTTAGCCTTTGCTGATACTCTATCTACTTTGAGACAAATGATCTTACCTAAATTGTTTAACATATAAAACTGTAATAGCTGAAAAGTAATCAAAAATGTCTTGAGATGCCAAAGGCCATTTAGATGACTGTGCGACATTGCATATAAAAACAATAACATTCTTGATTATATTTATTTGTGTATAATTTCATATGTATAATTCTCATAATAAAGCTATAGCATTAGATCCGAGGTTACACTGTTTATTCTAGTGCTAAGTAAACTCAGTACAGCATTTTAGAAAACAGATTTTTTTGTTTTTTAAAGCTTAATGCAGTTAAGGTGACTCTAACTCTTGGAAATAATCAGTAAATTATCATTATTTCATTAGGGGTTGAGTTCCTCATTTCTGAAAGTATTTAACCAAAGAAAGGTGATTAGTAAAGTTCAGCTTCCTTGTTCCCTTGGATGCGCATTACTGGAGAAATTTTATATGACTAGGAAATTGGGCCAAATGCCTTATAAACTTAGTCAGTCATAATACAATGCTCCTTTGCTTTCCCTGTGAGCTCCCTGTGGGCCCTTATTGTTCTCCATGTTTATTTTTTTTAATCTACTCATTGTTTATATTTAATTGAGTCCCATGGTAATATACTTACAAAAAAAAAAAGATAAAAAAGAGAGATCCACTAGTGTGTCCCTGGTAACAAATGCATGAAAGTGAAAATGTGAGTCCCTCAGTCCTGTTCGACTCTTTGCAGTCCCATGGACTGTAGCCCACCAGGCTCCTCTGTCCAGGGAATTCTCCAGGCAAGAATACTAAAGCCATTCCCTTCTCAGGGGTCAACTAAACCCAAGGACTGAATCCAAATCTCCTGCATTGCAGGCAGATTCTTTAATGTCTGAGCCACCAGGAAAGCCCAACATGGATTTTGTTAAAATACCATTTTTACTCTATATGACTATTTCATTGTCAAATGAAGATAATTTTCCTAGTGACTTTAGCCAAGTATAAGAGGTGAAAACAAAACATAGCAAAAATAGAGAACTATGAAACATATAAATAAGCTGATTGGCCACATTGTTTCATTTACTTATCAGGAACAGTTCAGGGATATTTATGTTTCCTGTAGAATCTGGGTGTTGCTGTGGGCTTTAAGCAGAGGAATGGCAAGCTCTGTGCCAAAAGTTTCACTCTGGCTGCTTTACTGAGGATTTACTGAAGAAGGAAGGGCAGGTAGCTGTGGAGGGACTGCAAGGAGTCTGTTGAACAATCCAGGTAAGAGTAAGTGGAACTTTTTTTCCCCCCAGAGAGGATGCGATGTAGTTGCCAAATGATGAACAGTTTCTGGATATACTTTCAGGTGAAGCCAGGCAATTTTGGTGAGAAATCCAATACTGGGTCTGTGACAAACAAGAATCAGATTTAACTATGGCTTGAGCAAATGGGAGGATAGAGGGACCTAATGAGATGAGAGAGACTTGCTTCGAGGAGACTGGGGGGTGAGGCAGGAATGCAGGATAGTTTGTTTTGTTTCAGATGCTGATTGAATGTGTCAGTATGCACTTCAAATAGGGCAGTTGTTTACATGAGTCTTATATTCAGGCTTGATTCACCCTTTAGGGGGTTAAAGGCCAAGCGCAACGGCATTTAAAATCAAGAGACTGCTTGAAATCATGAGGGAAATGAGGTAGATTGAGAGGTGTTCAGCCCCAAAGTGATGTATTTTACAGGTTAGAGGATATGGAGATGCTAGAAAAAAGGAAATGGATAAAATGTGAAAAGAAAAATCTATAGCTGAACTCAGAGAGCCCATGGTCATGCATAGTAGCCCCAGAAAGAGGGAAAAATCAAATGTGCCATACCATCAATACATCAGGACGATTAGGAACGAGGATGAATGATTGAAGGGCAATAGTGCAGCAGAATGATTTTGGTGTCCTGAAGAGGGCAAAGCATAATTCAGTGGATTCAAGAGGGAATACAGGCAGTGAAGAGAGACTCCCTTCCAGAAGGGAGGGGGTTAAAATGAACAGACAAATGCAGGTAGTATTTGGAGAAAAGAAGAGCATCAAGACCTTTTATTGCTCTGGTTGCCTTTATAAAAGAGAGAGAAAGTCAGCATGCTGACAAGCTGAGGAAGTGATCCAACTGAGAGGGGGCTACTGTTTATTAAGGGGAGTAAGGGGGAGTAATACCAGAAATACCTTCAGCTAAGTGGGAGGATGCAACACCCGAAGCACCTGTAGAGGGATTTGCCTTAATCTGGGCTTACACTGTTTATTCAGAGAAAGAAATGGGGAGCAGATGCACAGGAACTCAGGTAGGTAGTTGGGGAATTTAGTGGCCTGAGAGTTTGGATGTTCCCTTTGGAGGATTTCAGTTTTGTTTTTCTGGTTATTTTGTTGTTGTTGTTGCTATTTAATAGTACACTAGGCATTAATATTTTGCTGAGTGTATAGATACACAACAAGAAAGTGTTGGGAGTTTGAAAAGAGAAGAACATTATGATACAATCACTAAGGAAAATGGAAAGTGAATAGATAAAGGAAATGTAGAATGAATGCTCCAAGCAATAAGGATGCATTGGAATGTATTGGTTGTAAATTTTAAAATGGCTACATTGTTGCCTCTCACCTCCCTTACAGAAAGAAAACTCAGGTATGGCAGATGAATGTTGACTAACAAAAACTGATTATGACAATGAATTGAATGAAAGCAAAAGAAAAATTTGGGTTTCCCTTGTGGTTCAGCTGGTAAAGAATCTGCCCGCGATGCGGAAGACCTCGGTTCGATCCCTGGGTTGGGAAGATCCCCTGGAGAAGGGAAAGGCTACCCACTCCAGTATTCTGGCCTGGAGAAGTCCATGGACTATATAGCATGGACTTTATAGTCCATGGGGTCGCAAGGAGTCAGACACAACTGAGCGAATTTCACTTTCACTTCACTTTCAAAGGAAAAAATTTATTGTTGAATATATACACCAACGCAATGGACATGAGTTTGAGTAGGCTCCAGGCGTTGGTGATGGACAGGGAAGACGGGCGTGCTGCAGTCCATGGGGTCGCAAAGAGTCGGGCATGACTGAGTGACTGAACTGAAGTATATACAGAAAGGAGTGATTACAGTGGCTGAGCATGGTATCCAGCTGGACAAGGACAGCAATGAAGGTACAAGTTAGCTCAGTACAAAGCTTCACAAAAGTGTACATACACATATGCACACAGAGAGCAGGTTATCCTTAAATATTGTTTGAAAGGAGAAACTTTTCCAAGGTATCTTAGGAGTTATGCTGTGTCTAATTTCTTTTTCAGACAAAGCCCACATATGAGAAAAGGAAGGTATTTGCTTCCTTATGTGCTTGACTTTTTTTTAACTTTGCTCTTATTGTTGGTTTCTAAGTTTGATTTCAGTCAGAGTCCTTTTTGGCCTATGTCTTTGAACCTGAGACCACTTGTAGAATTCAGAGAATCCAACAAATGAAGTTTTCTGCAGTTCTTTACAAGACTTCATATCCACATTCAGGTTCTAATCTCAAAATGTATTCTTTAAAAGCAAGATGAAATCATGCATTTGCTGTCCTAAAATGCAGTACCTAGAGATCTGAACTAATTTAAAAATTAGTCTCTGAAGTTCAAGATGTCAGTATTTCTAAATATTTTTATGCCTTGCAAACAATACTTTTCCAAAATGTTTTCCTCTTCTACAGGCAATGAAGTCTCAAAATTTGTCCACTGTTACTGAGTTTCAGCTGCTGGGATTCCAGAACCTTCTTGAGTGGCAGACCTTGCTTTTTATCATTTTCTTGTTCATCTACTTCCTCATAATGACAGGGAATATTGTCATTATTGTAGTGGTGAGCCAGGACCAGCGGCTGCACTCACCTATGTACACATTCCTTAAACATCTCTCCTTTCTGGAGATCTGGTATACATCCACCATTGTGCCCCTTCTCCTAGCCACTCTGGTCTCCCAGGGCCAAGCCATCTCCTTCCACGCCTGTATAGCACAGCTCTACTTCTTTGTGTTCTTCGGGGCTACTGAGTGCTTTCTTCTGGCTGTGATGGCCTATGACCGATATCTGGCAATCTGTAGTCCACTGCACTACTCTTTCCTGATGAGGCCTGAGATCTGCACCAAGTTGGTGGCTATCTCTTGGTTGACAGGAGTTGGCACAGGATTTCTGCCCTCTCTAATGATTTCCAAGTTGGATTTTTGTGGGCCCAACCAGATCAATCATTTCTTCTGTGACCTCCCTCCCCTCATGCAGCTCTCATGTTCCAGTGTTTATGTCACTGAGATGGTAATCTTTATCCTGTCAATTGCTGTGCTGTGCATTTGCTTTATTCTTACACTGGTGTCCTATGTTTTTATTGTATCATCAGTACTGAGAATTCCTTCAGCCTCTGGCCGAATGAAAACCTTTTCCACGTGTGGCTCCCATTTAGCTGTTGTGACTATCTACTACGGAACCATGATCTCCATGTATGTCCGCCCCAGTGCCCCCCTGTCACCAGATATCAACAAGATTATTTCTGTCTTTTACACTGTGGTCACCCCACTGTTGAAA